>NW_016107679.1:1960229-2082364 GCF_001604975.1 Cebus imitator | reverse complement strand
GGGAGTTGGGGAGAGATGGCATGTGGAGAAATGCCAGATATAGGTGAAGGGGAGGAATGCAGCAAATCACACTGCCATGTGTGTACCTATGCAACAATCTTGCATGTTCTTCACATGTACCCCAAAACCTAAAATGCAATAAAAAAAAATTAGCTGTGTGTGGTGGCACTTGCCTATGATCCCAGCTACTCCAGAGGCTGAGGTGGGAGGATCATTTGAAGCTGGGAGATTGAGGCTGCAGTGAGCCCTGATCATGCCACTGCACGCCAGTCGAGGTGCAGAGCAAGATACTGTCTCAAAAAATAAAAATAAAATAAAAGACCATAGAAGGCAGCAAGCTGAAGCTAAGGCCTTTGGGTTCACGACTGCAGAGATGATAAAGGTTCAGGTCCTGGCACCACAGCATTTTAGCTCATAATCCTCTGACCTCACTTACCCTCTCTGAAACCTCAGCTTTGCCATCTTGATAATACCCGGACTAACTCAAAGAACAGTTGTCCACAAAAAAGCTGTAGATGTATTAATCTCTGGTACCTGACAGAATGTGCAATAAATATTTGTTAAATACATAGCTTGATTTGTAGAAAAATATCTTACATTTATACTTAAACTGTGAACTAGGAGGATGGAATACAGGAAAAAAAAAAAACAATAATCCAATTATCCATTCTTTTTTCCCAGTGATTCCTGGAAATCAAGGATGCTCTCTGCTAGAGAGTCAGATGGAAACTGAAGGTTAACAGCACTATGATAGGCTTTCCAGATTCCAAAGCCCATGGCTCTGAGCAAGCCATCCCAGGGACAGTAGGATCATTTGTAAGAAAACACAGCAGGATAATGACTCCAAAGAGTAAGACACTCCTTTCCTATTCCCCACTTGATGAGAACTGAGTAGCACCATGACCACATTGCTCCGCTGCATCTGGATCATAAGTAAGGACATATTAATTAATTGTGGCCCAGTTCTCCACTGATCCTGCCCACCCTTCCTTCATGGCATAAGAGCACTTTGGCCTCTATTAGTCACTAGGTCATGCTTTCTCAGCACTTAATGATAGCCTACTATTGGGTACCTACTATGTGATAGCACTGTGTTAGGGACTTTCATTGTATTGCCTAGACTGAGGGTCTGCACAACTTTTCTTAAAGAGCTAATAGTAAATATTTTAGGCTTCGAAAGCCAGATGGTCCCTACAATCAAACTCATATTTATTAACAAATATTTATTGCATATCTTGACAACCCTGGCACTGTAGTCCAAAAGCACCCACAGTCAACACCTAAGTGAACAGGCATCTCTATGTTCTTAAAAAAAGCCTTGTACACAAAAATAGATGGCTACTGTAATTTGTCAACCCCTAGTCTAGAGCAGTGGGCTCTCCAGCTTGAGACTATGTCAGAATCCCCTGCAGGGCTTGTTGAAGGACAAACTGCTGGATCAGACCCTCAGAGTTTCTGATTCAGGAGGTCTGGGGTCAGGTAGAGAATTTGCATATATAACAACTTCTCAAGTGATGCTGCTGCTGCTGCTGCTGCTCCCACACTTTGAGAACCACTGGCCTGAAAAGTATAGACCTTATTGTTTGTTTTTTAAGTTCCAGAATACATGTGCAGGACATGCAGGTTTATTACATAAGTAAATATGTGCCATGGTGGTTTGCTGTACCTAAAAACCCATCACCTAGGTATTAAGCCCAGCATGAACTATTTTTCCTAATGCTCTCCTTCCTCCCCCCAATCCTCCAACAGGCCTCAGTGTGTGGTATTCCCCTCACTGTGCCCATATGTTCTTATTGTTCAACTCCCACTTATGAGTGAGAACACACAGTGCTTGGTTTTCTGTTCCTGCATTAGTGTGGTAAAGATAACGGCTTCCAGCTCCATCCATGTCCCTGCAAAGGACATGATTTTGTTTCTTTTTATGGCTGCATGGTATTCCATGGTGTATATGTACCACATTTTCTTTAACCAGTCTATCATTAATAGGTATTTGGGCTGATTCCATGTCTTTGCTGTTGTGAATAGTGCTGCAATGGACATACATGTGCACATATTTTTATAATAGAATGATTTATATTCCTTTAGGTATATACCCAGTAATGGGATTGCTGGGTCAAATGGTATTTCTGGTTCTAGATCTTTGAGGAATCACCACACTATCTTCCACAGTGGTTGAACTAATTTACATTCCCAACAATAGTGTGAAAGCATTCCTATTTCTCCATAGGCTCACCAGCATCTATTGTTTCTTGACATTTTCAAAATTGTCATTCTGACTGGTATGAGACTGTTTCTCACTGTGGTCTTGATTTGCAGTTATCTAATGGTAAGTGATGTTGAGCTTTTTTCCATATGTTTGTTGTCTGCATAAATGTCTTCTTTTGAGAAGTGTCTGTACATGTCCTTTGCCTACTTTCTGATGGGGTTGTTTACTTTTCTCTCATAAATTTAAGTTTCTTGTAGATTGTGGATGTTAGACATTTGTCAGATGGATAGACTGCAAAAATTTTCTCCAATTCTGTAGGCTGTCTGTTCACTCTGATAATAGTTTCTTTTGCTGTGGAGAAGCTCTTTAGTTTAATTAGATCCCATTTGTCAATTTTTGCTTTTGTTGCAATTGCTTTTGCTGTTTCTGGAATGAAATGTTTGCCCATGACTATGTCCTGAATGGTACTGCCTCGATTTTCTTTTTCAGGATTTTTATTGATTTGGGTTTTACATTTAAGGCTTTAATCCATCTTAATTTTTGTGTAAGGTGTAAGAAAGTGGTCCAGTTTCAATTTTCTGCATATAGCTAGCCAGTTTTCCCAGCACTATTTATTAAATACAGAATCCTTGCCAGGCACGGTGGCTCATGCCTGTAATCCCAGCACTTTGGGAGGCCAAGGCAGGCAGATTACTTGAGGTCAGAAGTCCAAGAATAGCCAGGCCAACACGGTGAAAAACTGTGTCTCTACTAAAAATATGAAAATTAGCCAGACGTGGTGGTGCACATTACATCTGTAATCCCAGCTACTCAGGAGACAGGAGAATGGTTTGAACCCAGGAGGCGGAGGTTACAGCGAGGTGAGATTGCACCACTGTACTCCAGTCTGGGCAACAGAGCGAGACTTCTACAAAAAAACAATAATAATAGGGAATCCTTTCCCCATTGATTGTTTTTGTCAAGTTTGTTGAAGATCAGATGGTTGTAGATGTATGCCCTTATTTCTGAGATCTCTGTTCTGTTTCACTGGTGTATGTGTCTGCTTTGGCATGAGCATCATGCTGTTTTGGTTACTGTAGCCTTGTAGTACAGCTTGCAGTCGAGTACCGAGAAGCCTTTAGTTTTTTTTTTGTTTTTTTTTGTTTTTTGTTGTTGTTGTTGTTGTTGCTTAGGATTGTCTTGGCTATACAGGCTATTTTTGGTTCTATATGTATTTTAGAGTAGTTTTTCCTAATTGTGTGAAGAAGGTCAATGGTAATTTAATGTGAAGAGCAGTCGATCTATAAACTACTTTGGGCAGTATGACCATTTTCATAATAGTGATTCTTCCTATCCATGAGCATGAAATATTTTTTCATTTGTTTGTGTTCTCTCTTATTCTTGAGGAGGTCCTTCACTTCCCTTGTTAGCTGTATTCCTAGGTATTTTATTCTCTTTGTAGCAATTGTGAATGGGAGTTCATTATTTGGCTCTCTGCTTGTCTATTGTTGGTGTATAGGAATGCTTGTCATTTTTGCACATCGATTTTGTATCCTGAGACTTTGCTGAAGTTGCTTATCAGCTTAAGGAGCTTTGGGGCTGAGATGATGGGGATTTCTAGATATACGATCATGTCATCTGCAAACAGAGACAGTCTGACCTCCTCTCTTCCTATTTGAATACACTTTCTTTCTCTTGCCTGATTGCCCTGGCCAGGATCTCCACTACTATGTTTAATAGGAGTGGTGAGAAAGGGTACCCTTGTCTTGTGCTGTTTTTTAAGGCAAATGCTTCCAGCTTTTGCCCATTCAATATGATACTGCCTGTGGCTTTGACATAAATGGCTCTGATTATTTTGAGATGCGTTCCATCAATACCTAGTTTATCAACAGATTTTAACATGAAGGGATGTTGAATTTTATTGAAGGCCTTTTCTGCACTATTGAGATAATCATGTGGTTTTTGTGTTTAGTTCTCTTTATGCGATGAATTATGTTTATTGATTTGTATATGTTGAACCAGCCTTGCTTCCCAGGGATGAAGCCAACTTGATCATGGTGGATAAGGTTTTTGATGTACTTCTGGATTTCGTTTGCCAGCATTTCATTGAGGATTTTCACATGGATGTTTATCAGGAATACTGGCCTAAAGTTTTCTTTTTTTTGGTGTAGCTCTTCCAGGTTTTGGTATCAAGATGATGCTGGCCTCATTAAATGAGTAAGGGAGAAGTCCTTTCTTTTCAATTGCTTGGAATCGTTTCAGAAAAATGGTACCAGCTTCTCTTGTACCTCTGGTAGAATTCAGCTGTAAATCTGGCTCATCCTAGGGCTTTTAAGAACACAGCTCTAAAGCAGAGTAGCCTATTTGAATCCTGCCTCTTCCACCTGTTAACTAGTCACCTTGGGTGGTTTGTGTTTCTTTATATTTCTGGGCCTCATCTGTAGAATTAGGGCATGAATAGCACCAATTTCACAGGATGTTCTGAGTTAAACAAGTGAACACACGTGAAGTCCTTAGAACAGGGCCTGGCACATGATCAGTCCTCAAAAACTATTAGCTTTTGCTAAATGTTGGCTGATATCACCTTGTTTTATTCTCCCAACAACCCTAGGTACACTTGCTGGCCAGTTTATAGATGAGGAAGCCAGGGCATAAGGGGTTAAATGCACTGTCCACAGCACAGAGCTGGTAAAGGGCATACCCAGAGCCCTCTGCACTGTTCTCCCTCCCTAGCACCTGGGTCAAACAGACTTTCTCATTGCCTCCATGAGACCCACAAGAATAGACGCCCACCTGGGAGATGGGCCTTACAAGTTAGGCTCCCCCACTGTGTCCCCATGATCTGCGCCTGGAACTCAAGTGCAGTTATGCTCTTCAGACTCTGGCACTGTCTCCCATGCTTCCAGGCCATACTGGGATCAAAGAACAAAGGAGCCCTCCATCCATCCTTTGCACCCTGTTTTCTGATCAGAAGCCCCCTGGCCTGCATGGAAACACCCTGGGCTAGATTAGATCTTATGACAACATTTACTGGCAATGAATTTGATGTTTTACATACATTATCTCGTTTCATCCTCAATATAATTTTATATGGCAAGTACTCTCATTATAATCATTTAACAAATAAGAAAACTGAGGCAAAATGGAAGTTGGCCTAAGCCACGCAGCTAGTGAGCTGGCATGCCAATGTAGAAACACAGATCAGAATGCTTCCAACGTTTTTGTTCTTTACTTATGTGATCTTGTCTCCTTAAATAGCTGAGAAGTAAAAAGACTAAGGAAAGAGAGCATTAGTTATTGTTTAGAGCAAGGAACTAGAAATGTCCAAAATGAAGCTTTCTCTCTTGGGCAATTTTGGTTAATTTATCTGAAAAAATATGAATAAGCTTAAGTGAATCCATACCATTCAGGTAAAGATGTGTTTGTAAACGTACTCTTGCCAATTTGAAACAGGAAAAAAAAAAAACTGTTTGAGTTTTGCTCCCATGTGGGTGGCTTTTATGAGAAGTAGGGGGAGACTTTTATTAGAAGAAAAGTAGAGCTGCAGTGGCTTTGGCCCCTTATCCTTAAGAATGAAAAGGAAGAGTAATCAAATGTACGCTGAAAATGTAACAGCAAATAAGCTCCGAGGTGACATTTGGGCTGTGTGGTTTTCTTCTGGCTTTGTGACAATAAGTGCCTGTTCAGCTGGCTTTTCCCAAAGCCAGAGAAAGGTCTCTTAGCTAAAATGTCACAATGGTATTTTCCATTTTCAGTGTGTGTTCCAAAGGTAGACTGACACTCTGTCCTGCCCTCACACACCGCTTTGAAAATAACAGTACAGTACAAAGAAAGGTAGGAGGGAAGGGGCTACTTCTGAGCTGGCTGGAGCTCTCTGACGTTCATTCTGCAGAGGGTGCGAGCTTTGGGTGGAGAAGAGGTAGAAGAGATGAGAGGAGGTTCTGACATAATCTCCAAATGTACACTTCTAAGAAGTTGCAACAAAAACATTTGACCTATTTTGCACAATTATGTGATGTTCTGGCAAGTGGTTGTTGGACTTACATTTAGAGATCAGAACATTTTTATTGGCCAATTTAGTGCTTATTACTAAAGGTCTTTGGTCCAAAGAATAGCTGTCATTTGGCGACCTGAAGGTTTGAGCTCTGCCTCAAAGGAAGGCATGGCCCTCCTTCTTTCTAAAACTCACTGCCCCATTTTCACTTTCAAGGCCACACGTAATCTGTCCCCTGCCTACAACTCCAGCCTCATGTCTCACCACTCATTCTTTATTCTCTTGGTATTCTGCTGCTAGTTTTGTTGTTTCATTATTACCAACAGAGGGTCTACACCCATGTGGTCCCTTCTTCCTAGGATATCCCCTAAACACCCTACACCTTCTTTTTTTATAACTTCATCTCATTAACTCCTACTTTTCCATGACCCTTGTGAATCCAGGCCATGTTGTGCAATTGCAGAAGTATATTTGTGGTCAGAAGAGCGTAGTCCAGATCCAAAATGTATTTTCAAAATTACTCAATCTTTTCACTGACACATAAAAGCCTGATTCTACTGTCTTCTTTCAATAGAATTATTACAAGGGCCAACCAAGTGGTCAATCCATGTGCCAGATTCCATTTATTCCATACTTCCTGCTGTCACTGGAACAATCTTTCTAAACTGTAAGTTTCTTCTGTCCATCTCCATTTTCAGTCTTTTCACTCAACTACTCTAAACAAATTAAAACCCCAAAACATGCCATCCCATTTTGCATTGGTCATTTTCTTGATCTGGATTTCCTATCTTCCTCTTTTAGCCTGTCCAAACCCTAAAAATCTTTCATAACTCAGTTCAAATGCCCTCTCCTTGAATAAGCATTTCAACGTCACACCCTGTCACTTTTTCCTCTGTTGTTTCTGCTGTCCTCTCTTACAGGGCTTGCAGTGTAATTTACATTACTGTTACTTGTTTAAATGTCTCTTTCTTCCACTAGAAGGAGAATTCCTTAAAGTCAAGGGTTTCTTCTTATTCCTTTTTGGGTCTATAGCAAAGTGATTTGTATAGTAAGTATTCATTATATACTTACTGAATTTAATTTCATATATCATTTTAATATTTATACTGCATTTTCACATCATTTATGTATTAGTCATCCCAATATATCTATGAGACCTATAATATAATGCCAATTTTAAGAGGGGAACAGTGAGGCTTACAAAGTTAAGTGATGAGTCTAAAGCAGCACAACTTGTAGGTGGCCGATCTAGACTTGAAGCCAGGTCTCCAATTCCCCTTGTAGTTCTGAAGTTCTATAATTCTGTAATTCTGTTCCAAATTTTATGCCAGAAAGGAGAGGAAAATGATTATCTCATTATAATATTGCAGAGAAAAAAAGGCTGGCAAATGCTCTTCCATTATATGCAAGGTTGTATTATGCCCCACTGGAAATGAACATTATAAACATTAGCTTCCACAATGTAACATAATGGCAGCTTTTTTTATTAGCATTGTTTAAACATTTGGGTAGTAAGCAGGAACACCTCATCAAACATATGTTCTCAGTCAAACATATATCCTCTATGCAAATTTTATGGAGTTATCTTTATTAGGTGTTATTTATTCAAAAGGCAGAAGGTGCCAACATGCAGAAAATAATGAACAAGAATGGACTGTGGAAAAATAGCTTAATTATGTAGGTCAAGAGTCCTTAACCAGACAATCACAAAGACTTACCAGCATTCCAAAAAAATCACTTTACAGAAAGTGTTGGGGGGAGGGGGAACTGGCACGGGATATGCATATATTATCTCCTGGCATATTAAAATCAGACTTGACTAACGTAAAATTATCTATACAAAGTCCCCAGAAGAACAGAAATATTTTCCTATGGGTTGAGAGTACCAAAACTGGCACAGTGAAGGACATGTTCAAGGACAAAGAATATGGTTTTTCTAATCTGAGGTCTTCATTTGAATCTCTCCCATGTCTATCACTTCCAATCTGGGTGATCTAGGATAAATTACTTCATTCTGAGCCTCCATTTGTGAAATGGGAATAATAATAATAATGAACTTACCCAATTGTTTGTTATTAAGAGTAACTGACAAAAATCTACGTGACAGGAAAACTTGGAACATACTCAATTAGTGAATATTATCCTCACACTTCCTGTACTGGCATATACTTCTCTTATTATTTTTATTTTTATTATTTGTTTTGAGATGGAATCTCACTCTGTTGTCCGGGCTGGAGTGCAATGGCACAATCTTGGCTCACTGCAACCTCCGCCTCCTGAGTTCAAGCAATTTTCCTGCCTCACCTTTCACAGTAGCTGTAACTACAAGCCTGTGCCAACACATCCAGCTAATTTTTGTATTTTTAGTAGAGCCGGAGTTTTACCATGTTGGCTAGCCTGGTTTTGAACTCCTGACCTCATGATCTGTCCATCTCAGCATCCCAAAGGGCTGTGATTACAAGTGATTACACAGCACCTGGCCTACTTCTCTTCTAAACATGAATTTTTTGGAGAAGATATGACTTACAGAAAATTTAGGAGATGTATTCATCCTCCATTTCTATTCCAAATTTTATAATTCCCTTCCTGAAACACCTGTTGAATTTCATTTTCTGGTACCTTAAGAACAAACATCCTAACATTTCTAGGCACTTCTGCTAGATTAGGAACAATCATATTCAAGGTAATCAGAAAGAAGGAGAGGGAAAAGTAAATTCCAAAGGACACAGAGGAAATCTATACATCAACAGACAGCCTTTCCCTCTTTCCTTCTTTGCAATTCTTTCAGCTCAGCCTAACTTGGATCTAACTTGAGCAGTATGTCTCACATGGAAGTGATATTGTTCCACAGTGGTTATTTGGCAATGACTGGAGATATTTTTGGTTGTCCCACTGGTGGGTGTAAGTGACATCTAGTGGATGGAGATCAGGGATGCTTCTGGACATCCTACAGTAGACAGGAAAGCGCGCACCCCCCACCCCCACCATCCAAAAAAAAATCTGATCCCAATGTCAATTGTGTCAAGGTTGAGAGACCTAAACTGAACAAACTATGATCAAACTAGATACGCATAAAAGTAAAAGGCCCTAATCCAATTCAAGGATTCTTTAGTGAGTTTTGCTCCTGATGTAAAGCCCCTTACTAGCTCCTCGAGACAGTGATCCAAGAGGTTCAGAAGCAGGAGAGAAATTTGGCCTTTAGGTCTCAATACTATGTAGAAGACTCTTTCCCCACTAAGACTGATCTCCCTGGAATTAGGTTCACAGGAATTCCGTTGCAGCAAGATACAGTAGCAGTTTGTGTCAGACATAGCTTGTAAAAGTGCAGGTTTTAGGGAGTAATTAAAAGAAGTCTTTATATGCAAATTACCAGCTTCTCTTAGCTAGAAGCTATCTCTGGATAGAGTTGCCTAGAGGAGGAATTTTTAACTTTGTTTTAAACATGAATTGGAAAGTTAGCTACTTCTGACTGAGAAATAAGGCCAAGAAGTTTAGTTTGAGGTTGTTGTGTATTTTTTTGTGGAGGAAATTGTGAAATGTATATTGTCACATTCTAATCCTCAATGCTACAATGTGATACTTTTCTTTAGCTTCAGTTACATTTTTTTTCAAGTTAGGTGAGGGATAGGAAGGGGTGGGAAGTGGAGGAGAACTAAAACGCTCCTGGGAAATCTCTATTCTCCCAGGCAGCTCTCAGGGAAGAGGAAGAGGCTAGGAAAGACTTCCTAGTGAGATAAACAGCCCAAGCTGTCCGTCCCTCTTACGTTGCCCAGTCTCTCCTGGCTTCATAACACAGCACCCACGTGACAGGCGTGGCCAGCACCACTAAAAGCTGTGTCTTTGTTGGTGGAAAATCTTGGAGTTAAAGAGTAGGGCCTCAGAGCCCACACTAGAAGTTCAAGTTTTTTGAATGCCCATGCTCGTTCATATGGAGTGGACATAAAACAGACTGGGTATAGCTGGTCATAAAGGACATTCCAGATTCGTGTTAGGAGAGTACTGGATGTGGAGCTTTCCGAGACGTACAGCATCTGCAAAAGACACAGAGGCAAACAACCGGTCCTTCTCAGCCAGGCATGGCACTTTGATGAGGAGCTCACAGGACCCACTTACAGGGGCCTCAAAGCTGCAGCAAATGGACTGGACGCTCTTTGTCCATATAGATCGCTGAAAAGGCTTGAAATCAAAATGGTGCACAGGTAAGAGGTGAACTAAATCCAGGATTAGGGTAGATACACATCCACCTAGTATTGGGATAGAAGAGAGACCTGGAGAAGGCCATACGGATGATTGAAACCACCTCTGCAAAGATTATAACAGCGAAAGAAATGTAGCATGGCTGACTCTGTCTTGCTTCTAGCCTCACAGGCCAGCTGTCCTTTCTCATTCCTGGATATAGACCAAGCAAACCATGGCAGGAATTTAGTTTATAGTTTAACTTTGAAGCAAGGATGATAATAGTCCCTGCCTTAAACTGACCACCTTCTTGGTTAGGGGATTGAAACAGCCTTTGTAAGACCAATCAAAGGCCACAAGATTAGGATTTTGGGATGGGCCTGAATTCTGCTAAAATATAGATGTAATTTCTGTAGTCCCTTACTACTCAGGAGTCAGGTGGCCAGAGGTCACAAGATTTGTGACTTTCTCAATTGCTCCTATAGATAGCATCACTATTATAGAACCGAAGATTTTTTCTAGTGTTTTCCAGGCTTTTTGCATTCTGATTTGCATTTTGATTTGAGAATTAACTCCCATCCTTCTGCTTGGCTGGCCCTGTGATTATTAAGCTCTTTCCTGCAAAAATTTCCTGTTTTTGTTTGTTTGAGGTGGAGTTTTGCTCTCATTGCCTAGGCTAGAGTGCAATGGCGCAATCTTGACTCACCGTAACCTCCGCCTCCCAGGTTCAAGCGATTCTCCTGCCAAGTAGCTGGGATTACAGGCATGCACCGCCACGCCTGGCTAATTTTTGTATTTTTAAAACCTGCTGTTTTTTATACATTGACTTTTCTGGGCAAGGAGGCAAGATGAACCCACTGGGCAATCACACGATTCCCATTGCAGCTGACCAACTGCCCCACTAGCCACTAAAGACTGGGGATGGGGAAAGGGAATAAGACTCTCATAGGAGCCTACGATATTAGAGGGCTGAGTGACACCATGTCTGAAGACAGAAATTAGATGGCTGGGACCCAGAAACCAGGCAGGCAAACAAGATCAGTGGGCCAGTTATCTTACTCATTCACTTAACAAATACTTATTCTCAGTACTGAGGAATATACTCACACCCTGAGGAATATAGAGGACTTTATAGAGCCTGAAATCTATCAGGTGTTGGAGACTCCCTAGCATCTGTGAACAGGAAGAGGTTCAATAGGCAAACGGTAAAAGGGCCAAGCAATAAATGAATATATAATCATGACAGGTGGGAGGCCTTTCACACTTACTGAGCAACTACAATATGAAATCCATATAACAATCCCATAAGTATATTATTATACTCCATTGTACAGATTAAAAACACTAATGATCAGAGATACAAAACACAAGTTTTCACAGGTGAAGAGAAGTAGAGGAAATTCTACTACCTTTATGCCCAAAGCCTGTTCTTTTCTTCCTCTGCACTGAACTTATCAGGGAACTCTGGAAGCAAATGGTAGTGACTCACCCAAAGATTTTATTTGGTATAGGATACCAGTCCCTGAGGCATGCGTAGCGAAGGATCAACTCAAGCCTTCCGAGGAACTAGGACATTAAGCAGAGAATCAAGGCTCACTCAAAAAAGAAGGGACCAGGCAGAAGTCCAGCCACTTAGCACGGGGAAAAATCCCAGTAAGGGAGCCACAGTAAAGCTGAGCCACTGACCTCCTGGCCTGTGTCTCACATCCCAACTGAGAGCACAGTTGTCTAAGGTGGCCAGATAAAGGACAGAACATAGCTGAGCACAATGGTTCATGCCTATAAATCCCAACACTTTGGGAGGCCAAGGCAGGTGGATGGCTTGAGCTCACAAGTTCAAGACCAGCCTGGGCAACGTGATAAAACCCTGTCTCTACAAAAATACAAAAAATAGCTGGGTGCAGTGGCAGGCACCTATAGTCCCAGCTGCTCAAAAGGCTGAGATGGTAGGATAGATTGAGCCTGGGAGGTGGAGGTTGCAGTGAGCCAAGATCGAGCCAGGGCACTCCAGCTTGGGAGATAGAGCAAGACCCCCTCTCTCTCTCTCTGTCTCTCTCTCTCTCTCTCTCTCTCTCTCTCACACACACACACACACACACACACACACACACACACAGGATGGAACACCAGTTAAGTTTGAGTTTTAGATAAACGATGATTTTTTAAATTTAGTATTAGTCATTTTTTATATCACTTGGGACATATACTAAAAAATTATTTACCTGAAATTAACATTTAACTGGGCATCTTGTATTTTCACTTGCTGAATCTGGCAGCCGTAGTGACTGAGCCACAGATGGGGATGAAGTCTCCCAACCATGAAAGCAAGAAGGGTACAGGGACAAGGAACCCAGCATACAGCTATCAGAACAAACTCCCCCGCGTTGATTTTAACAAAAATTTTCTGCCATGTAGTATTTTGTAATTACACAAAAGACATTCGATAAAATGCAAAATGTATTCTTAATGATTAGAAACAAAACAAAATTTATAACAACAGGAAAAAACTACTCCTGGTGGAATGGGAATGGCACCTTAGCATGATCAGCATCATGAGGAACATCCATCTGAAAAAGCCAAGTCATACTTGGAATTGCCAGGGAGGCGGTCTGTGCTAGAGCTGGCGGAATGGTAAAGACAGGGGTCTCCTCACTGCGCAAATTGTAAACCAATGGCTTTTCCTTCTGAAACTATAACCTTTGGTGGTTTGGCTATTGAGATATTATAAGTTAAGTAGATAACTGCAGGCTAGACAGCTAACAATCATTTATAATATTCTTTCTATGAGTAAATGTCTTCCAAGTTTCCAGCAGTGATCTTAGAAATGAGTTTTGGCAACACAATTTGTTGTTAATTGGGGTTTCTTTCTACAAGACCCTGCAAAATTTGGCATGTGTCCCACTGTACAACCTCATCACAGACCAGCCTTCTCTAGCTCAGCCTACCTGCTCATGACTCCCCTTTCAGTCCTCAAACGCCACAAGCTCCTTGCTGTGTTGGGGCATTTGCTCAGAATACCCAGCTCTGTGGAACTCTCCACCTCTGACTCCTAGAACAGCACTTTCTCTCTTAAGTATCCTGGAACAGGATTCCTTAATAACTGTGTTATCTAAGAACTGTCCAAGAACCCTCAAAATTAGTTTCACTTTTATTTATTTATAAATTGATATTTATTGTTCCCTCTCCACTAGAATACAAACTTTTAAGGGCAAGGCCCATTACTGTTTTACTTTTCACACTTTTTTCAGAATCTAGCACACTGCTTAGCACAAAATAGAAAATTCGTTTATAGAATAAATATATGTAACATGAATAAATAAATGAATAATCTGAATGAGTTAGTAAGTAAATGAATGAATGTTTATATCTTATCTTTCCTCTGCAAATCATGTTTTGTTCCTAGATTTTATTCCTTATGATTAACACAAGCTCTTTTGTCAGCTCATGTTAGCATATCTCAGTTACAAGCAGATAGGCACCATTTATTCATTTATTTTCTTCATTCATTGAGAACCTTTAATATATCGAGCACTATGCAGATTCTGCCTTTTTTTTTTTTTGAACTGTGACAAACCAATTTCAACTCAAAGTAAAATCAGAAAATATGTAGCATGATGACAAATATCACAGGCTATTGTGGTCAACGATGTATTCTATATGAATCAATTCCTCTTCCACATGAACTAAGGCCCAAGTTCGCAAATCAACCTTTTTGCCTCCAGCCCCATGTGCTTTCTGGCTCAAATTCGAAATCCTTTTGAAACACCTGGAGTTGCCAGATAGGACTTCAAGGTAGAAAAGATACAAAATGTAAAAGGGAAGTAGGGATGAAATGAACAGTGAAAAGGAGGCAGAGTTTACATAGCTGTGCTTTCATTTCCTGGAACAAACCTGATCCAACTAGTCACCTTTCCCAAGCACTTGTCTGCAATCATAAAACCTGAATTTTCTCATCCTTGCTTCGTGGGTTAGTTTCATGGCAACCATTGAATGTTGCGGCTGCCTCAGTCTAATTTGTGCTTATGTTCTCCCAGCTTTTCCAAACTTGCTGGCCCACAAGTACTGTCCCTGGAAGAACTGTAATGGCTTTGTTCTATCTAACCTGGCATCTTTTTTTCCCACTGTTCCATCAAATAAAGCTCTCATCTTTCACAGTAAGCTGCCTCTTGAAGAAAGGGCTCAGGGTACACAAGACTGGCCTCTTACTCTGTCTGGGCCTTTGTATCCTAGAGAAGGTGATTCAGGGTAGAAGTAAAAGAAAATTATCAAAAAGCAAATGAGATGGGGGAAAAAAAAATACAGAAATGCTGTCAAGGTTGCCAGTATATTTTTGTTGCAGGATCACCCTAGGTGACATTATTTTAATTTACCAATTTGCAGAGACAAGAAGTACCCCACTGTGAAAACCACAGTACTCACAGTAGTGTGTGGCACTGATGAGCTACACCATATGATAATGCAAATTGAGATCAGACATTTGCAAGGCCACTTCATGATGGGGGAAAAATCATGTAAAGAGTTATAATATGGTTAACGGCATTGCAAGGATGATCTCACTAATTTTACAACTCTCTTTTATGCATAGGTTATCATACTAATTAGCTGCCTCTGGAATATTTGTCATTTTAATAGAGCAATTTTGCATTTCCCTTTTCTTTAGTTCTGCTGGCCTCCAACCTGACATTCAGAGGTTCCAACAAGTTTTAACACATCAAATGCTCTGGATGATTTGAAACAAGTCACCTTGGAGCCAGAGAACCATAGAGGATGGCATGGTGGAATGAACATTCGCTTGGAAATCATATATTGATTATAATGGCATTGTGGATGTTGGCAATTTACTTAATCTCTCTGAAAGTGTTTCATTAAAAATGAAAATGAAGAACCTAACTTTTGGGCTTATTGTGAGGATGAAAATAATCTCTTTCACATGTTTAACATGCAGTTCAATAAATGGTCAATATATAATAACAATAAAGCACAATTCATTTTTTTCCTCCTGGTCTGATGGTATATGAAAGGAAAATAAAAACTTGGAACCCCAGTTTACTATGCCAAAAAGAAGAAAATTAAGCTGAAAGTTGAGTTATATAATAAGCTGCCTTTTTTTTGTTGTTTCTAAGCAGATAGCTAAAGATAAAAGCTAAATATTTCCACTGGTAGCTACTCTATGTTCACCTTACCTTACGTAAAGTGTCAATTTACTGACGCCAGGCAAATACATAATTGACTATCCCCCTACCTGCTCCCTTTCTTTTGCAACATGTGGATTCAGTAATGTGATCATACCCTCCCTCTTTCTCCTCCAGCCTGCTTTTCCCCTGTAAATACTGAAGCCCTCAAAAATCATCTTTGGAGAAAGGTACAGACCTGTCCTTTGAAGGGCACATCCTTAAACTTGGCAAAATAAACTTCTAAATTGATTAAGACCAGACTCAGATACTTTTTGGTTTATAGTTGCACAATTCACGTGAGTAGATCTAGTAGGGAATAGAAAATTCAAAGCTGTTGGGAAGAATAACTTCATATCCTAGAAGTTTCAAAAATTATTTCCTTCCCACTCCTTTTGGACAAATCAGAGGGTTTACAAATGGCAGCACGGTAAGAGCTGACACTTCTCTCCAAGATGTAACACAGGAAGCCACAATATGCTGTATCAAGAACAGAGATTTTAGGTGAGAACATAAAAATCACTGACCTTGGTTCCAAGTCCAAGGCATGTTTAAATGTTTTACTATGGCCTAGACACCTTATAAGACTAGATCCACAACTTACCGTTTAATTGCATGTATGTGTAGATGACATCCGTCATGGAAACAGGAAAGGTTAGAATGTTGCAAGGCTGATCATGGGAAGTAAACTGTAACCTGTGGAAGTATATTGTAACCTGCATTGTACTAGTATCAAGTACTATTTTGTTGGTTTTGCTATGGTTAAAATATAGGTGGAATCTAGGAAATCTACCAACAATAACAATGACTATTAAAGTGCTAACTGAAGTACTAACAACGGCAGAAGAAAAAAGCTGCAAAAATGTGGTTCATTCACATAAAACTCATGCCAATTACAGTTATAACCATCAAGAAAGCTTATCATTTACCCTTAACACTCTCCTTCAGAAATTTATACCAGCATATTATCTGAAAATCTGACACAATAAAATCGGAGCTGGGCTCACTTCTTGACAATGGTTATTTATAAAATTATGGAACTTTGTGATTTCATCCTGAGAGACTCTACAACATCCAAAAGTTATTCTTTCCATCTTTATTTCTAGTCTCCACTAGATCTTAATTTCCTTTCTTGGAGAAGTGTCTACTTGATGTCCTTTTCCCCAAACCATTAACGCCAACCCGTCTTGCACTACTGTAATCATAGACAGAGCTTTAGAAACATCATAGAAATAATACGTCATAACTCCCAAATGGAGTATTTTGAACCAAATGGGATTAGACCACATTCCAAGCATAGTAGAACTAAAACTAGACACATAGAGCCTTTAGGAGTTTGCCCCTACTTCTGCTGCCTCACACACCTGAATGCTTGCGATGTCCTGAGAGAGCTCCCCTATTCCACATTCCCCCCCAAGATTTAAACAGACTCTCAATACTAGAACATTCTCTCTGCTCTCTCTTCATCCAAGTCTTACCTATCTTTCATGTTTCATCTTAGATATTCCTCCAGAAAACCTTTCCTAACCACCCCCCTCCCACCACTGACCATCATAGCCAAGGCTGCTTTTAATGAGGCCCTATTTGCTGCCATCACAGCTACAGGGAGAATTTGGATGACCTGTTTCAAAAATCTCTCTTCTCCTTCTAGACCGCCAGCTGCTGAGAAAAGGGACGGAGCCTCCTTCACTGTTTTGTTCACAGCCCCTCACACATAGCAGTCACTCAATAAATATTAGCTGAATTAATGGGTTTTGAGAATCACATCTCAAAAGCATTCCCAACAAATAAACTGATTCCTTTAGTAAACAAAGGGAATTGCTCATTATTCAGCAAACTCTAATAATATCAGCTACCTAAGTGGATAATTCAGACTTGAATTATATACTTTGCTTTTGAGAAAACATATCAGCCATCATTGTATTACCACATTTCATTGCTGTGTAGACACCACTCTGACATTATCTTCTTTATGATTTAATTTCTGATCAAAGCCCGAACAACCAAGATATGAGACCAGAAATGTGCTGGCTCTGCCATTAACCTTGGTGGCTTTTTGGACATTCCCCAAGCCTCAGTGTGCTTCATCACTGTCAGCTCTACCCTTCGTGCTCCAGGAAGGAAGACGAATGAAGAAATGTAAAAGTCCAGAGTAAGCCCTTGGGACTATACCTAGGATTGCCGAAGGAATGACTTGGGCATTTTTGCAACTAAATACTGTTGGCATTCAACATCACAACCTCTTCACATTCTCTTGGTCACTTTCCCTGAAATATTCACATTGGTTTCCATTGTTTTTCCCTATGGGTCTGAGAGGCTCTGTTGAGGTTTTACAGCCTCGTTCACAAACTCCTACTAACCAAACCCATAAGGTCAGTACCTTTTGAACCCAACTTTAGCTGCTCCCCAAGCAGGCCAATTAAGGAGGCCACCTGCTGTAGATTGTGTTGCCTCCCAGAATATGGTCACATATGGCTTCTTTAAAGGGAGTGGAGGAATGATGAATGTCAAAAACACGTGTTTATACTTAAACCTGTTATGCACAAGAGCTTTCACCTCTTTGGTAAGAGAGTTTCAATGGGGTTATGTGTGTATCTGCTGCCTTTAAGAATGATTGTCTGTCAAGTGGTTTTGCAGATTCCACAGAATCCCTCAAGGCAGTAGGGAAAAAGCAGAGGGATTGTAACCTGGAAACCAGAACAAGTGGAGGATTCATTCTCACCTTGTGACATCTGCAATTTGGGAAATAGGAAAGCTGCAGAATGATCTCATTCACTTGAAGCCAAAGACTCACACCTCCTCCCCTGCCCCTGTGCCTATCATCTGTCTATTTTTAAAGGCAAGGAATATTAAATGTGCTTCAAAAAACTAAAACTAAAGTGATGCTCACAAAAGCCAAAGTCCCTGGTTCAGTGACTGGATCTCCAGAGAGGAGGGTCAGAGCTTTAGTTTTGCTTTCTGTCTCTTCCAAAGCATGCAGGAAAAACAGTTAACAGCCATTTGAGAATTGCAATAGAGTTTATCTCCACTACTTTGGGTACCTTCCCTCAGGTTCCCAGGAGCAGGTACTTTTGCCTAGAGGCAGAGGTCACTTGGTATCTTTTAAGGAACCCTTGAGTCTGGTAATTTTGAGTGATCTCTTAGATTTTTCTTCCCACACAAAAGTGATCTCAGCACTTTACATAAAATTTGTATTTTTTATAAGAATCTAGGGACTATATCTGAGACAAAGCTTTAGTTTCTGCTATCAAACCTATAAGAAATCTATAAGAATAGCTTTACCTTATAAAAACACCAGCATGAGGAACATTATAGGATGTAACAAGCCTTCAGTTACATACACATTTTTTTCCCACTTACTTTTGAATGCAACTTGGAGTCTCTCCTAATGAGACCAGTATTGGCTAGGGTAGGAAAAAAGGAATAATTCTTTAAAACATTCTAAATAGAAGGTTAAATAATTGGGTGCAGGTGGAAGGATAAAATGTCTTGTATTACCTAACAATCTTCCATTTCCCCAGATTATCAGCTCAAAGCCTCATGCTGCCACTGAGGTCAGAAAATGAGTCTCATTTCTTTAATCTATACAGCAGAGCAAGTGAAGGTGGAATAAACTAGCTGATCTTTAAGGCAGAATTTCCCAACTGCTGTGCTGGGCACTCTGCTAAATCTCAAATGGATCACCAGTGTGCCAAGATACTGATCAACTTTCTTGATGACTAGACATAGTTGGACAACAAGAGCTCCTAAGCCAGTCATTTCCAGCTACAAGCATCCTTGTCTGTTTATTCCAATGTGCTATAAAAGTATTTTCATTGTATATATCTGCCATGATATGAAGGTGTTAGAAAACACTAGTTTAAAGTCTCTTCCAGTTCTTTTGTTCAATTATTCTAACTCGTGCTTCCTTTAAATAGGACCTCATTGGTGACCACTGCAGCCTACTGCATACCGCTGGGGAGGTGGCACTTCATGTTCTACGTGATGGTACCCCTGGAGGTGAGCAATGCATGACATGCACAGCCTTGAACAAATGAGCAGAATGTGAAAAGAAAAGAAACACGGGGCAGAGACATAGTAGGTACTAAAGGAAAGTTTTTTTTTAAGCAAACAAGAGCTTGCGCAATGAACTAATACTTAGAACCGTCATTGGGAAAGGGGAAGGTCATGGTAATGTAAAGGGACTCATTTTCCCTTGAGGTACTCACTTTTACGGAAACCTAAAAGATCCCTTGTGGAAAACAGAGATGAAAATGTAATAAAAGAGAAAAGGAAATAAAGAGGAGATGCAAAGGCTCTCACTTAACTCTCAGAAAGGTTTTGAGTTGGTCAGGTATCCTGCCCTACAACACAAGTGAATTGAAGAGTCTGTGTTCAGTAACGGAAGAATGTTTGATTGCTAAGGGAAGAAATCACTGGGGTGCAAAACTGGGGGGACACTTAGATTTTCCTCTGAGCCAAGCACCAGGAAACTTGGTTTCCTTAGGAAACAGAGGCTATCAGAAATGAAACAAACAACAACAACAAAAACCAGCAATCCAAATTAAAACTTGAAACTACTAGGCACAATGCACAAAACTGAGAATGTGAGAGCAACTCATTCTTCGTAGAAGAAAGGCAACACTGGTGGGGAAAAGGTATCTCCTCCCATCAAACAAGAATTGACAAAGCAGCGTTGTGAGGACGGGGGAAGTGACATCAAGGAGGCAAAGTAGGTGTAAAGAGTTAGGAGGTCACATAGCCACCAGAGGAATGGGGCAAATTGAGCACCTTTGGAGGCTGTCAGATACACACTGTAATCAACACAAACAAAAAAAGTAAAGGCAAAGAAGACATTGATTATTATAGGAAATTTTTTCACCTCTTTGTATTTGTTAACCACTTATAATCTTGCTTAATTTTAAAAGTTGTGTATACACCTTACAGAAAACCTGATGAAAACTGAGAACTACAAATAAGAAAAAACTTACCCTTAATGTTACAAACAGGGATGGTCACTGTCAATATTGCATGAATAACCTAAAAATGTACTTGGCTATTTACTATGGTTGGACATTCAGACTCTCAAATTTTTCATTATGATAAATACTCCATAAACATATTTTCCCTATCTTTTTTTTTTTTTTTGAGACAGAGTCTCGCTCTGTCACCAGGCTAGAGTGCCATGGCATGATCTTGGCTCACTGCAACCTCCACCTCCTGGGTTCAAACGATTCTCCTGCCTCAGCCTCCCGAGTAGCTAGAACTATGTGTGCCACCATGCCCCGCTAATTTTTAGTAGAGATGGGTTTCACCATGTTGGCCAGGATGGTCTCAATCTCTTGACCTCATGATCCACCCACCTAGGCCTCCCAAAGTCCTGGGATTACAGGCATGAACTGCCGTGCCCAGTCTTTCCCTATCTTTGATCATTAGGAAACAAATATTCTTTGTTCCTATTGCTGGTTGTTTCTTCAGCGTAGATTCTTTTCTGAGATAGTCTGGGTAAAAAAGTATGAACATCTTAAGAACCTTAACACCTACAAATAAATGAAATGCTTTCCAGAACCCTTGTACCAATTCCCACCAACATTTGAGAGCTCTCTCAGTGGCGCTGACTAGTATTGATTACATTTCCCATACTTTTGCCAAATTGATGTGACATCTCCTTATAGTTTTAGTTTGTACTTCAGGTCAAATCTTTTTTATATGTTAATTACCAGCAATAGAATTTTTTTCTCCAGCAATAGAATTTTAATAGCAGAAAAGAGATGCTCATGGACACCTTCACTCTGCTGGGAGATGAAGGGATGGAGGGACAGGGAGTGGCGGAGGAATAACTCAGGTTTACGGATCAGCGAACTACAGACGGTGCACCAAATCTAGCTGGCTGCCTGTTTTTATATGGCCCGCATGCCTGTTCCCTTTTTAAATGCTTAAAAACAACAGCCAAAGAATATTATTTTGTGACATGTGAAAATATGAAATTTTAATTTGTATCCATAAATAAAGTTTTATTGGTTCCATGCTAATTATTTCTGTATTGTCTATGACTGCCTTCACACTACAACAGTAGGGTTGATTTGTGGTGATAGAGACATTACGGCTCCTGAAGCCTGAAGTATTTACCATCTGGCCTTTTACAGAAAATGTTTGGTGACCCCTGTTGTAAATGATTACTTGCCCCCTGCTGGGAGTACAGAAATGTTCAGATTAGTGAGAAGTGCTTGGATTGCTCAAGTTTCTTTAGTGAGAGCATTCATTAATCTAAGATACTCATGCTCGTCACCCTAAGGAGTGTAGTATTTCAAGAGTGTCACTGAGCAGAGATGGCCATCATTCAGAGCCACAGCAAGGGCAGTAAGAGAAGTGGAGGACCAGATTGTTCTTACAAGGTAGTTTCAAAGCATAAAAGAATGTGAAAATCTCTGTAGCCACCGAATTATTTGTTTTTCTTGCTAACAGCAAATGTTCAAATTGAATTGAAGCCATAAGTCTTCCTAGAAACTCACAAACACAGAACACTATATGTATGTGTGTATGTATATATATAACTAGTAAAATACATTATATAAAACATATTATATATGTATAATTATTATATTCTAGAAGAGCAAAGCAAATCTATGAACTGACTCAGTAGCAGAGGAAGGTAGAAAGGTCCTGGTCTGAATATGAAGAAATCTAGAGATATAGACTTTGCCATTAACTTGGCCATGTAACCCTGGGAAAGTCATCCGACATGTCTGAGAGGTGAGCTGGAAAAGAGCTAATGTTTCTATCACCTGTGGGATTTGTTGATTTTTCTTAGTCTTAATTCAGTGTTGCCTGGATCAACAGCAACAGCATCACCTAGGAACTTCTTAGAAATGCAATACTTGGGACCTACCACAGACTTCACAGAATCAGAAGTTGTGGTGATGGGCACCAGCATTTGGTCTTAATAAGTCCTCCAAATAATTATGTTGCACACTAAAGTCTGAGATGTACAGATCTCTAAACTGTGTTTCTCTCTTGAAGGTTTTCCAATTCCATAAAGCATTTAAGATATTTGATTTTTAAATCTCAGTTCTACATTTACATTTGCAAACATCTTGTCTCAGAAAACACCCCTCCCAATGACTCATTTTTCTCCTTCCACTGGAAGTATAGGTTTATTTAAAGATCATACTCATTAAGCAGGATCATCATCCCACCTGAATGGAGATCATGAGCCATGAGGAGGAGTGGGTGAAGAGAAGGATGCCCACCATCCAGCTCACCTACTTGGCTCATGTGCCCCTGCAAAGCTGCAGCCTGGAATCAGCCCACCCAAGCAGAAACAGACCCTCTTAGTAATAGACCACTATGGAACCTGCTGTTACTCAGTGTGGCAAATTATATTTAAGCTATAAAAAGTCAACCTCAAAAGTCATGAGTCTTTTATCTTTGCATGGGTTTGAACGGAGAGTTGATGACAGCCTCTGGATGAATTCCTGCCTAACCACAAATGTGAATACCATCCTATCAGTCGGTGCTATGGGAATGTGCTGTTCTAGAAACCTGGACACCTGGCCTCATATCCCACTTTGCCAAAGACCCATTATGTGATCCTGAGAAACTCATTTGTTCTGTCAAAACTTCAAAACTCATTTAGAAAATGTGAATAATACCAGTTATTTTACTCACTCATAGAGTTCTGGGTAAGATCAAGTTATAAGAAGGGGTGCAAAGTCCCTTGAGCACTCCCAAAATGCAAATTACTGTTATTCATCAATGCCTAATAGTGTTCACAACATACTGCTTACATCAGTTAGGATTAGGTTCAATTGAATATAAGAAAAACTCAACCAAGATGGCTTAAACCAGATAGGATTTTGGTTTTTCCATGAAATCAGTTAACAGATAGCCCAAAGCTGGGTGCAGTTGCTTCAGGAATTCAAAGGATCCTGGTTCCATCTAGCTTCCTGTTCTAGTAACCCTAACATTCAACTTTCACCCTCACAGTTGCAAAATGAAGATCACGCCCCACCCTCTAGGCATCTATGTTCCAAACAGGCAAAGGTCTACCCACAGAATCTGTGCCTTTACAGGAAAATGGTAACTTTTTTGGAAGCTCCATCTAACAAAGAGCATCTGAAACCAGAATATTAATGAAAGCAGCAATGGAAACAACATACATAATTAAAATATATTTTTTAAATTCCTAACAGTAAAATAATTTAGTAAACATAAAAATTTACCTTTAAAAGTGGGAAAGAGAGTGGAGGCATCATAATGTCAATTGTATGAGGCTGCTAAATGGTCTAGTCAAGAGCTAAATACACAAAGACCAGCAGACAGGCATAATTCTATGGTTGCAAAAGAGGCTGATCACCTGCAACACTGGTATTTCCATCCTTTAAAGTGACGTAAGTTTCTGCCATCAAGAAAGAAATTGCTGAATAAGCAATCACGAATGTTTTTCATCTCTGATATATCTTTCTACCGTCTGTTTCAATCTCATTGTCATTAGCTTGCCTCTAATAAATATTTTACTACTGATTTGTTTCACTTTTTATTATTGAATAAACTAAGGAATTTTCTTATAACCTATGAATTTATACCATTTGCATCATTGTGATTTTCAAGTACGGAAAATTTCAATTGTTATCTTTTAGAATGCGGCCACTTCATTATCTCTTTTCCATTATACCAGCACCCATATTTTGAAATAATTTCCATCATCTTATTTTCTGTTTTCTATTTACTTTTCTTCTTTGCTTCTTTTTCTTTCTTTCCATTCTTCCAGTTGGAATGATGGAGTTTTATTTACCTCCCTTACTACTTCCTCTATTGGTATCAAAGCAAACATCCTATTCTGATTCTGTTAATTTCTATCATGCATATTTGACTAAGTAATCTCTAAAAGCATCATTATCTTCTCCCCTCTCTTAAATAATACAAGGAACGAAGAATGTTTCAATTCAAATCATGTTTTTTCCTTCCATATTATTGTTATAATAATAATGCAAATTTATTTATTTTGGAGGGCATCTTTAAAAATGACATTGTATTAAAAGTCTTAAAATGAAGAGACAATAATTAAAGGCATGGGATAAGAAATTATGGTTAGTTAGAATTGCTACATCACAACTGTAAAATTTTGCTCTTTGCTCTGGGGAAACATCCTATAATAGGTAATTTTAAAATTTTTAAATAATATAAAAGGGGAGCTAACTACCTGAACATTTAAACAAAATGAGGCAAACATAAAGGAAACAAATTTACTGCAAGAGATGGAAATTACATTTTAAAGACTGAAAATAACAAAGAAATTCACTGAACAACAGGCCCTGTTGTCCTGGCTTCTCCAGAAAGATTACTGAATGGAAACTGAAAAGTGGTTTGGGGAATAGCACATGCTGGGATATGGTGGGAAGTTCACGGGTTGGCACTGGCTAGAACAGCTGAGTTTTGAAGGCACTTTGCAGACACAGGGGTGCTGGCGGCCATGAATCACAAGTAATAAATATTTAGATTACAAATACATAGACTGTATATTGATAGATAATAATGCATATTTAGATTTATCTATATATTTATACTTGTTTTGCTATTTTTTCTTTCCACATCTTCCTTTCTCTTTAATAAGGGCACAACTTTTAGTAGTTCCTTGTAAAACTATATTGGTAAACTGTTTCATTTTTTTCCCTGAAAATGTCGGGTTTTTTTTTTACCTTCTTTATTAACAGGTATAGAGTTTCCCTTGGATCTCAGAAGATATTATTCCATTGTATTCTGTCATCTATTGCCACTGCTGGGAAATATACTAGTCTATTTTTTATTTCTCTGTTCAAGAAAAACTTTTTTTCCTGATTGATTTTAAGAGCTTTCTCTTTCATATTCTCCAGTTTCTCACAATGTCTCTAGCATGTGTTTTTTATTTATCCTATTCAGGACTTATTGTGCTTTATCAATGGGAAAATTCAATTCTTTTTTTCAAGTATGGAAAACTTCAATTGTTATCTTTTAGAATGCGGCTTCTTCTCCATACTCTCTGCTCCATTTTACCAGAACCCATATTAGATACACTTCAGACCTTTTCATTCTCCCCACCATGTTTCTTAACTGCTCTTTCATGTTTTTCAGTTCTCAGATCTACAGTGTGAGTGACTTCTCAGGTCAATCTTCTAATCCCATCAATCCTCTTTCAGCTGTATTTAACTCATCAACTGAATTCTTAATTTCAAATATTCTATTTTTTATTTCTGTAATTTTTATTTAGCTTTTAGAAACTATTTTGCTTACAGACCTATTGTATTACACATTTTATTCTATTTCATTAATTCATGTCAAATATATTAACATATAATCTTTCCTAATATGTTCCATTATATCCTCTTCTTAGAATATTAATTCTCCTCTTTCTTACATATAAACTCACACACTTAGAATTTTGGCATAGTGAACTTAACCTCACTAAGTCTTATTTATCCTTGGGAGTTCTATGAGCACTGTATTTTGAGATTGCATCACAGAACAGTTCTCATTTTCTTCTGTCAGAATCTCAAAATTATCAATTTTCTTAAATATATTTTATGTTAATTTCTTGTCCAGAATTCCTCACCACATGAGCTTTGTAAACTCTCATGTCTTGCTCACTCTCACTGGAGGTACTGGGTTTTAATTTCTTGTGGATGACTGTTTTGACACAATAAAGCTCCTGGAATAAAACAGCCCAAAAAACATCCACTACCAATGGGTAGTTTTTCAAGGCTCTCATCCTTATATAGGGAACACAAATCCATCTTTCTCACCTTATCTAGGTCAAGGTCAAGTCACTTGTCACCATGTGGGGCCTATATTTACACCTGTTTTGTTAATAGTTTTTCTTTTTTTCTCTCTTTTCTTTTTTCTGATAGTTCTTCAAGGCTGTAAAGTTACACTTTAACAAATAGGATTTAACACAGGATTCTAAACAGAGTAACATATCTTCTTCTTAAGCCTTGTCTTAAAATTTGCTTTTAAATTTTAAAGTCAAGTCTATTTTTAGCACTTGCTTCCCTTTAGTCTGGCTGCCAGTCACAGAAATATTTGATTCTATTTCACTTTGTTACTTGGCCTCTAATTTAATCACCACCAAACTTTTCTTGTTTCAATCCCCAATTCTCCTTACTCATTTTTGTACTCTATCTCATTCCCATGTTTTTTCATACACAAGTTCACAAGTGTGCCAATTATATTTCTTCCTCTAAGTAGTAATTAAGGATGTATGTTATTTCAGGGAAGAGGCTCTCCCTTCCCCCTCTTCCAAGGCTCATGCCATTTCTGATCCTATTTTCAGGCAGTAGTAAGTACTACTTCCTTTATCTGAGCCACCTGTCAATACCATCACATCCCTTTGTGTTGACAGTACTATAAATGGTGCTGTAGTTCCTAACCAGCTGCTGGATCCAAGTTTTTATATTTCCATTAAAGTCAGAGCTTTTTCTGTTTCCAGTAGAAAGGGACTTATCCTCTGAATAAAAGATAGATTCTTTAGCTGCCTGGTGGCTCCAGTTATTTAAGCTTATTCAAAGGTAGCCTTGATCCTACGGGTTGACTATTTCCTCTGCCATGGAATCCCTGCCATGTTCCCCAGTAATTGGCCTGAGAGAAACTACGAGGCAACATTATTAGCCTCCCTCCTTTGATTCCAGTATGTTTAGAGGTAGGGTGACCATGTTACTTAGCTTCCCAACAGAGATACTTTTGAGCATGAAAATGGGCACTCCTTTAATTTCAACAGTAAGGCATAAGCTAGGTCTGTACTGAACAAACTACCCTATTTTCAGGTCCTTATGTCTGTAGAAACCAGCCCTGCTTGCTTTGACCCTATAAAGTTCCACATATTCACACTCACACGTGCATAAACACACACACACACTATATACATATAGTGTACACATATATACAAACATTAGGTACCAACATGACCACAACTTTATAAGAGAAGTAAGTTACCTACTTATGTTTCCTAGGGTAGGTTTTGTCTGACAAGACTAGAGAGATGTAGAAGAAAACAAGTACAGGAAATGAGACACCAGTTAACACGGGCAGACAGAAACAAAGAGGGACAGGAACGAGGGGAAACCGTAGGCCCTACAGCTAGCCCTCCTCTGGTGTATTTGCCTTGGCTGAACTGTGCTCTGCTAATTTGCCACCCAGCTAAGGTACGAGATACTATGAGAAAAAGCTTTATGTGTAAGAAGATTTACTACACTTACTATCATGTTTTTGAGGACATAGTTCTTTACTTTAGTTTCCTCTTTATAAATACTCATAGGAGAAATTTCTCACGATTTGGTCTTAACACCAAAAACTACGTCTATCCCGAACAATTGCTTTATATTATGTTTATTTTATGGACCCAGAATCATGTGACTATTTGCCTTTTGTTTTGCAAGCTCAGAATAAAATTTGTAGTCTCTAGGAAATGTATATTACATACATTTTGCATATCGGCTCCTCTTTAATATTATTCTATCCTCATTTCCTCATTTTCCCTCTAACTAGATTATCTCACCTATATTTCACTTCATCTTTAAAGTTAAAGCACTTTAAATGAGAATCCTATTTAGCTCTTTACCCAAAAATTTACTTCTCTTTTTTAAATTATTGTCTTATTTTGACGGCTATAGAGACGTAAACTTTATTAAGGCAGCATTATCTTCAAGGATGCCTATGTAAGCACAGATTTAGACAGGTCTTTTCACTTTGTGAATGAAAGCACGGTAGGAAAAAAAGTCAGGTGCGTGTGTCACCAGGCTTAACTCAGACAATTCTTATCAAGCATTCTTCAT
This sequence comes from Cebus imitator, assembly GCF_001604975.1. Taxonomy (NCBI): domain Eukaryota; kingdom Metazoa; phylum Chordata; class Mammalia; order Primates; family Cebidae; genus Cebus; species Cebus imitator. The sequence continues at coordinate 2,054,056 of NW_016107679.1, read as the reverse complement.
TAAAAAAATCTCACTTGACTAATTTTACTTTCAGATGCCATGAACACTGTCACAAATCATTTAGAGTTTCTAGAAGTACAAATCTGTTATGAGGAATATGCTATAATGATCTGGACACCATTCTGACATTTTATTCCCTTGGTGTAGGATTTCTGACAAGCTATGTTTAATGGGGAAAAAATTTATAATAAAACTGAGCACTGCAATAATTGACTACAGTGTAAATAGAATTTCCCAATGCAGCCTACTTCTACCACTTTTATTTTTCTTTTTCTGAAAATAGTTTATTGGCCATCAGATCCAAATGTGGAGCATGGCCTTTATTACCTTGCAGGAAGATATTTCAAGATGTGCTATATAAATCCCCCACTGTCCCTCTGTTTCCTCTCGCCGGCAGCTCAGTCATCTGGATGATAAATAAGCTCACGCTGGTGTTAGCGTTTAACTAGCAATGAATTTCACTTTACTGCAATATTTATGAAAGCTTTTTAAAATGTGGTTAAGTGAAAGTCTTCTCATAGGCTGCAATCAATATTTCTTAGCATGAGATAGAGAATCCAAATCTTCAGAGTTCTTTTCTTCTAGTGAGATCTCCACTGCTTTCTGGACAAAGGACCCCAATTTTATTAGAAAGACCCTTTATTTTAGAATTTTTTTATAGTTTTTTATTATTATTATGGAAGTTGTGATATTTTATGTTTTGCTTTCTTCTTTTTCCCCCCTCCCTTTGGCTCTAAAAGAACACGCAACTGGGGAATTTAGGCCAAGAAACCTGAGTCACAATAATTACTATTTCCAGGCTACAGCACTGTGTTTTCTATTAAGCCTGTAGAGCAATTAGCAATGTTTTATAACAGCTGCGAGAATTGTTACTTGACCTCATCTGATTACAGTTCTGACACTTTTAAGAACAAATTGGTAAACAGCGTTGGCTTCAGAGGCCCTTTCAGAGTTTGCAGGAGAGGAGTTGGCCTGTGGGGAAGGAAAGTCTTTGACAGAAATGGGCTCAGAGGTGGCCCAGGTTGGAGAATGAATGATCCAAGAAAAATGTTGTCTTGTTAGCATGCAAGGACAGCTGGGGTTTTTCCGGCTGGGACTCAAAGGCAAAGCCCATGTCAGCATTTGACAAACCTAAAAAGATGGCAGCCAGCCTGGCCCAAGGTGAGAGAAAAGACAGCCCTCTTATTCCTAGAAATAAACTGAGAATAAATCCCAGACAAGGGGAAAAGCCCCGACCTTCCAATTTCCAATTGTCTGATTGGAATTTCAGTCCTCACAAGGAGCCCTTTAAGTGTCCCTGTTGTGCCGTCAAAGTGGACTTCTGTCTCCCACACAGTCCTGCTCTGATGCAGTAAGAACAGAGAAGGTCTTAAATAAGGCAGAGTGACAGCATGCTAGGGATGCCCACAGGTTTTAGAGCCAGCTAGAACTCAGGTTGAATCCCAGCTCACCTATCGCTTGGCTGTGGCCGAGTAGCTTCACTTATCTGAGCTTCAAATTCCTTGTCTGTAAAGTGGAAATCATTTTTTCGCATAAGAGCTAGCAAATGTGAAGTGGTAAAGAAAAAAAACAATTGGTGGATTAGAGAAAAGATAACCAAAAAGTTCATAGACCAAATTCAGTCTACTGTCTATTTTTGTAAATGAAAGTTTATTGAAATACAACCATGGTCATTAGTTACAGATCATGCTGCAAAAGCAGGGTTCAGTAGTTTTAGCAGACATCCATATGGCCAGCAAAGCTAAAAATATTTACTACCAGACTCATCACAGAAAAAGTTCACCAACCCCTGGACTAGACCATTTGAGGTCTTCGTCTACAAGGATAATGTGAAAAGCAAAATCTATGGGGTGACTATCCCTGTCAGAGGCTTCAAACATGATGTTATAGCATGCTGATATTTAGCAGTCAGTGGTGAGATGTGTTCCACATACTTTGTTACGTGTAAGTACTACTTAAAATATATTTTACAAATAGTTTTCTTATTTTCTATATTAGTGTAGGTTTAAAGTGACCCACCCAATAGTTTACTCTCACTGGCATGCTAATATATTTTTTAAGAGGAAGCAAGAAAGAGGAGGATTTACAATTTGTGTTCCAGGTACACCAACATGTTCCAGGTTCTGTGGGTGCTCAGGGACTATGTAGCTTGTCATTTGACATGTTATCTCAGGTGTTAGTTGGACTTCTTTCTGCTGCAGGTAAGATAATGTCCAGATAAAAGTCGATTAAACAGTACAGACATGTATTATCCCACTTGACAGGAATCTCACAAGCGGGTGATTCCAGGATTGAATCAGCTATCAAGCATATCAAAGCCACGGATGCAACATCTGCAACCTTTTTGAACACCTCAAACAAGTTGCATGAAACCTGCACATCCTTACCTGACAACGTTTAAAGAAAAAAGGAAGAACAAACAAGCATGTGGTTTGCACAACCTAAGTCTCTCTTTTTAATAATTAAAATACATATATTTTGCAGAAATCCAGGAAGACATCTATTTGCCTTTTCGGGAAAAACAGAGTCATATACCCAAACCCTAGGCCAACACTAACACAAGAAAAGATGACTGATAATACTTCGTTATATTCATCACAATTCATCCCCTTGAAGAGGGCAGAATAAGGAAGAGAGGGAGGTAAATGACTGCTGCATGCGAAATTGATGGTGTTGCTGTATACAGTAGCTTGGGAAACAGTTCAAAGGGATTTTCTCTGTTAAGGCTGTGGAAGAAGTCTCGCAAATTTTGGGAAAATGCATTTTTTCCAAGAACACACATGCTTTCAAACATCTTAACACTCAGGTCACTCTAGATCACTAGCCAATGAAGTGCATTAGAGCAGCATTTCCCAAAGCACATTCCCTAGAATGATAGTTTGAGAAAATGTTCTAAGGTCAAATAGATTTGGGAGATATTGCATACCATATCCTCATAAGGCAAATTTCTACAATGCAAATTAGTATAGCGAAGTGTCTGAAAGCCCTGCAATCTAGAACATGTTCCATTTTGTATTATTTAACTTGGATGTTTACAGGGGGGTTTTACATGACCTCATAAAGACTGGAATCCCAGAAAAATGGCCTGTGTTATTATCACTAAAGATGAACTGGGAAAGTATATCTTTAGCAAGCGAAGATGGAACACATCCATTTACCTCCGGGGGTACCTTGGGGAATTCCTCCCGTCGATGACTGTACATCTGGGTCTCACATGTCCTCTGCTGCCTCTTCTCTGGAAATGCTTGTAATAGGGAAAGTGCATGATAATTTTAAGCAAACCATTAAATTGACTAGGACCTGGGAGTCTCTAAGAGCAGACTCAACACATTAGAGGTGGAATACAAACACAAATACAATCAATCCAGTGCTTGTTTGCACAGGTCCACAACTCTTGTTAAGGCACAGACCCTTCCTCCCATGTTAGATTAAAAGTCCCTCTTCTACACTGTGGGTCAGGATTAGGGAAGGATGAGGTTGTTGGTTAAGGTTTGGATCCCTTGTAACTAAAGTCCCTCCTCTGACTTTAAATCATTTTCATTCTTTCTTTGATCCTAGATTTAGCTGTTTCTTCTGATCCCATGCATCACCTCATTTGTTTTCCCCCTCACAGTACCCATACTGGAAATAACGTCGGGTTTGGAATTAAATAAATCTTGGCTCAAATCCTGCTTTCCTGTATCATGGTCATAACACTTCTCTGAGCTATAAGCCTCACATCTATAAAAAGCAAATAATACTTATCTCAGGTTAATGTTTTGAGGATTATATGATAATCAAATGAATTGCCTATCAGTTTGGGACTATCATAGATATTGTTGCCTTCCCTTATTTGTTCTACAGCTATGAAGAATAATAGCTATAGAACATTTACTATAGCCATTATTTACTAAGCCAACATTTACTAAGTGTTTGTGGTTTACCAGACACTGGGCTAAATGCTTTATACTAATTAGCTCATTTAATGTTCCTAACGATCCTCTGATAGGTGCTAATATTAGCTCCAGAGAGCCCACGTAACTGAGCAGTCTCACCAGCCGCAGATTCTAAGGCAGATCCTGTTGAGCCCTATGGCTCTGTGCTTACTCCCTAAACCACTTGGACTGGAACTACAAGATGTCCAGCAAAACCTATTCTCTCCATCTTCCACAGAGCCTGGATTTTATCTGAACTTATGGCTGAACTGCATTTTCTGCCTCCCTTACAAATGCAGGCCTACCGGCTGAGCTGTGTCCAATGGAAGTCATGTGTAACTCTTCTGGGCTGGGATTTCTGATTGAGCAGGTGGCTCTCCATTCTCCCCTTCCCTTTCACCAGGTGGCTGCAGACAATGGCTAAGTTCTAGAGGATGGCAAAGGCAGCCAATGGAAGGAGTCCAGGTCTCTGAACTGCCAAATGGAGGAGAGCTCTTTCAATACCCAAGCATCTACTTTAGACTGTTACATAAGCAAGAAATAAGCTCCAGCTTTGTGCCAATTTGAGTTTGCATCTATTCATTACAGTAGTTTAGCCAACCCCAACTAAGAAAGCCATAAAGACTTTGATCTACTCTGTGCTTCTTGTCATTACTGCCGTTGGCATAATCATTTCCCTCACCAGCTAACCTGGTGTCCCTTTGACATGTTTTTGTCTCAGACGCCTCTTCGCTTCCTACCCTTCCTCCTCTGCCTCTGCCACAGTTCCTTCCAGGATCCTCCAGCCCATTTTCTTTTCTTTTCCTCATGGACAGTGTTTTCCACTATCACTCGCTCCTTCCCATCTACTCAGCTACCTTCACCCATGCCAAAGCATCATTGCTTCCTTGATAGAATCATTTGATCCCTGTGAAGTATGAGGCTCAAATATACAAATAGAATGCATCTATGTGACAATGGCACCCTTATCCTGACCCCAAAGCCCTCTGATAGTATTTAAAAGCACTTGAGATGGCAATAGTCAAAGAAAGAAATATGTGAGAAAAAAGTAGGCAAGAAGTTAAAAAAAGAAATAAAAAGACGGCCAAATGTGTTCTCTTTCTACAAGTAATGCTGCAGTCTAGAAGGAATGTAATAAAGATCACCACTGCATGTGCTTGCAAGTTTCACCAAAAGATAGGAGGAGCTACTAAAAAGGATATATATGGAGTCTAGTAAGTTCAAATAGTAGGAAATAAGGTTTGAAACCTCATTTCCAGTTCCACTAAAGTCAAGATAAATTCATAGTTTGTATATGGATTACTTTCAACACTAAAGAAGAAAGATACATGTTTTAAAAATCCATTGTGTAGCTACAGAAACCACAGTATATTATCACGGTCTTAGCCCTGGATGCTCTTCTCCTATGGCAGAGGAGGAAAATGGGCACAGCTTACGGAACGATCATGTTTATGGAAAAGCTCTGTGCCTAGGAGTTCCATATGGAAGGTCAGCTCAGAAAAGCACACTGTAGGACTGCAGTGGCACCTCCACTTAACATTGTCCTTCCATGCACTTTAAATGAAGGACATGGAGCATAATTTACCTTTCTTTTAAAACAATGTTGATTGGCATGTGGTTTAATATAGTGAAGTCTTACAGGACCAATGATAGACATACAACATTTGCTCTTAGGCCTAATTTTTTTTGAGACAGGGTCTTGCTCTGTCACCCAGACTGAAGTACAGTCGCTTGATCTCAGCTCACTGCAACCTCCACCCCCCAGGTTCAAGTGATGCTCCTGCCTCAGCCTCCTGAGTGGCTGGGATTACAGACACCTGCCACCATGCCCAGCTGATTTTTGTATTTTTAGCGGAGATGGTATTTCACCACATTGGTCAGGTTGGTCTCCAACTCCTGACCTCAAGTGATCCACCTGCCTTGGCCTCCCAAAGTGCTGGGATTACAGGCATTAGCCACTGCACCTGGCCAAGGCTCGATGTTTCAAACTCTCTTACTGTGTTTTTTTGTTTGTTTGTTTGTTTGAGATGGAGTCTCGCTCTATCACCCAGGCTGGAGTGCGGTGGTGCCATCTCGGCTCACTGCAACCTTGGCCTCCCAGGTTCAAACAATTCTCCTGCCTCAGCCTCCCGAGTAGCTGGGACTATAGGTGTGTGGCACCCCGCCCGGGTAATTTTTTGTATTTTTAGTAGAGTGAGGGTTTCACTGTGTTAGCCAGGATGGTCTCCATCTCTTCACCTTGTGATCTGCCCACTTCGGCCTCCCAAAGTGCTGGGATTACAGGTGTGAGCCACCACACCCGGCCCCTTGCTGTGTTTTTCGAGTCTAGTTCTGGTGTCTGCTTGGATTCGTTTGTCTGCTAGGCTAGAAGTCATTATTCCTATCCGTTTTTGATATGGTTGATTCCAGTAAGTCTAATTCTGGACTTAAAATTTGGCTCCTTTAGAATTTTGCCAAAAACAAAGGGACTTAGAATGGGGCTTTGAGAGTAACTCCTAGGAATAAAGGGCTTGTGAAGATGGTTGAGGGGGAAAAGGGCCATTTGGACAAGGTGAACCTTTATAAGCACCTCCTATGAATAAACCAACCAAACCCAAGGAAGAAGAGAATCGCCCTAAAATAATAGCCACCATCAATCACCTCTATTAACTAATGATTAGTAGCATGAGATAATGAATTTCTAGTAAGTGTAGCCATTCAGCATAGATTTGAATCCTGGTTCCATTCCTCTTAATTTTTGTCATTATGGGCAGGTCGTTTCTTAGAGCGTTAGCTCCTTTGTTTGGAAAGCAATGATAATAATACAAATCCCATAGGCTGTAAGCTGACAGTAAGGGTACACAAGATAACATATGTCAAAGCATCTGGCACATAGTTGGTGCTCATTTTCAGTTGGGAACGTCCCCCTCCTAACAGTGTGATCACGATGGAATTGTCAATAAAACTGCCCCATCAGGCTGGCCAAGGGATGACTGTACACACAGTGGGAAGCCAATCACACCCTCTGTCTCCTGGGAATCTAAAACATGTGTGAGTCATCAACAACGAAAAACTGTGGGAGTTGAGTCTTTCTAATGGCAGCTTCCAAAATAACAGTATATCAGTCCTTAAGTTCCTCATATCAGACTCCAGACGACTCTCCTAGTTCCTGTCCTTGACAAGATCCAATTGTTCAGTTTTGCCTTAGAGTCTGGGATCTACCCAGTCTCCTTGCTTCATAAATCCCTTTGTCCCCTTGAGGTAGCCATTGGAGAGTTACATGCTTGCAAACAGAGTCCCAACTGAGACACTGTGCTACCCTCTACAAAGATACAGCAATATGGATACGGAGGCACAGGCTGAAATGCTATCTTCTTTCCATCACTCGCCCCTCCAACCCAAGGAAAATCAACCAACCTAGTTTCTACAACTACATAACACCACATAGAATAAATAGAGGTGCACATCAACAGTAGATTGGATTAAGAAAATGTAGTATATATACACCATGGGAACTATGCAGTCGGGAAAAAGAACAACACCATGTTCTTTGCAGCAACGTGGATATAGCCAGAGGCCATTATGCTAAGCAAATCAACAAAGAAAAGAAAACAAAATACTGCATGTTCTCACTCACAAGTGAGAGCTGCACACTGAGTACACACAGACAGGAAGATGGGAGCAACAGACACTGAGAACTACTAGAGGAGGAAGGGAAGAACGGGGACATGGGCTGAAAAACTACCTATTGGGTGCTATGCTCACTACCTGGGTGACACCATCATCCCTACCCCAAACCTCAGCATCATGAAATATGCTCATGTAACAAACCAGCATTGTACCCCCTGAATCTAAAATGAATCTTCAAGATTTAACAAATATGTATTTGCTTTTAAAGACAATAATGATAGTGCTCCTAACAGTGTAAAAATGGCTCCATGTTGACAGCTGGGAACTGAAATAGATTTTTTGCCTAATGCAAATTCTCTTTTTTTTTCTTTTTCTCTTTTTTTTTTGAGACAGAGTTTCGCTCTTGTCACCCAGGCTGTAGTGCAATGGCACGATCTCGGCTCACCACAACCTCCGCCTCCTGGGTTCAAGCAATTCTCCTGCCTCCGCCTCCTGAGTAGCTGAGATTGCAGGCATGTGCCACCATGCCCGAATAATTATGTATTTTTAGTAGAGACGGGGTTTCTCCATGTTTGTCAGCTGGTCTCAAACCCCGACCTCAGATAATCTGCCCACCTCAGACTCCCAAAGTGCTGGGATTATAGGAGTGAGCCACCACGCTCTGCCTCTCTTTTCTTGAAACAATAGGACTATGGACACAAGGGAAGCACTAAGTGATCACAAGAGGCAGGGGCTTGCCCTTTTCCACAGCAAAGCTTAAAGAGCCTCATGGAACATGCTAAGGGCTGTTTTGCCACAGAAACAACCTGTAAGAGCCATTCAGCCACAGTCCTCCGTGAGAAGGGTCAACACTGCAGTGTTGACAAACAAGTAAATTCCAGGATGTGGTTCCCAGCATGGCCAAGCCAGGGTAAGTTTCTACCCACTTATAACAACTGGAACTTGCCCTTGAAGCTTGTTCTTAACAACCAGGCCCCATGAGGCAAAGAAAGCTGTCAGTAGATGCTGTTACGTACACTCCCCGGAAATCTAAGCCAGGGAAACAGAGAAACCAGAGACGAAGAATGAAAAGCTAAGGTCCAAGAGAGCAAAGTAGGAATCCATTGAAGCCATGTGAAATTAAAAAGAAACGCTATTCTTAGCAAGGAATAGCAATAGAGGTGCCAGAGGAGGTGGTGTCCCATGAAATCCGTTGAAACAAAATCATTTCTAATGTATGGATGATGCTCGTTCTTTGTAGTAAGCCTAGAATGGCACCCTTCTTTAAAATTGCAGAATTATTTCAAACAGTAAATCATTCTTTCCTATCATTTTATTCATCTCTCCTTTGTTCCTTCTACCACCTGCCACAGCTAAACTTTTTACTTTTCTTCCATCCACTAATGTTTAATCTTACTCACTTTCAGGGAATCAGAATGAAGAAACAGAAGAAATACATCCCTGGCAACTCTAAACACTTTTATTTCCATCCCGCATTACTTCCTTTTCTTCCTTCCCCGAAGAAGTATTTCTACAGTTGCCAGGTTCAAAGCTTTTCACCGCACTCTCCACACATGCGCTTTCTTCTCCTTGAGGACCTTGCCCTAGTGATGATCCTCTCTCTCCCCCCTGGATATTTTCCCTCTCTCTACTTCTTTCTCTCTCTCTCTCCTCCTCTGTCTCTCACATTCTTTCTCTCTATATAGGCTCCTCCCAACCACACGCATACAAAGAGTGTAGAGATAAAATAGAAGGCATTTTGATTTTCCCCTTCTCCCACTCTTTCTGGGAATAGAATAGATCCCATTATAATGTAACTCAAATCTGGAGAGGAGACAACCATTCTTTTAGCATAATAAGCCACATGTCCTTTAGGAGCAAGTAATTATTCTTTGTAGCGCTAACAATCTGATTTTGTTGTAGGTGCTCTGTCTAGAGGCAAGGCCTGCTGCATCACACATAGGAACCAGTGCAAAATGAAAATGAGGTCTCTCATTTGAAGCACAGCGGAAAAGTGCCACTAAAAGTAGCAATAAACAAACCTTCGCCCTTTGTTCAGGGCCCTCTCTGTCAACCTGTCATGGTGTCCTGTTTGTTATTTGATGTTACGCTCCTTTAGACACAGTGATACTTGCTGGTTGTGTGCAGCTCCTCAGAGGTTTCCAGGGACCCGGTGCAGTGACTCAATGCACCACTCACCATCTGCTGGACCCTCTTACTGCCAGTCACTGGGCTGACCTTCTTGAAGGGGGACAATGACTCCAGGCTTGCTTTCCCACAGGCCAATGTCTCCAACTCACAGTGATGGGCCACTCCCAGTGGATGGCATCATCTATGCCAAGACACACTCAGTCCTGAAAGGGGATGTCCAAGGGGCTCATCCCACAAAGTCACCCACTGTGCTGCCATGGCGCTGCATGCACTTGCCTGGGTGGGAATAAAGGACAACAGCAGTAGCTTAGGCAAAGATGGCAAAGGAAAGGGTGAGATCTGGGGAGCCAGGTGGCAGGAAGAGCAGGTATCCAAGGAAACTTCCCAGAGACGCAAGACACCCAGCATGACCTGGGTCTTTAACCACCCCCTGCCTCCAACCTACACCAGGGTAAGCTCCAGTGTTTCATCAGACTTCACTTACAAAACACAAACTCAAAGATTAAAATGCTAATAATTTCAAGGCAGTGATAATAGAATCTTCACTGCAACAGCCTCTCAGTACTCACAGAGAGCTAAAGATTAGACACCAAGAAAATGCATTCTTCACCACCATGCTTGCCGACAGACATAGGTAAAAGTAGGAAACTGGAGAGCATTTCTGCTTTCCAAATCTCATGAAAGAACTCTGACTGGTGGAGTCTATTTACTGCAAAAGAGTCAGAGAAGTTACATTATTAGGTTTTCTCAATGGAGGCTAGAACTAGTTAAGACAAAGCCCCTATTTACCCCTTAATAATCTTATTCCCACAAAGATCCACAGATTAGACCCTGAGAACACGTAGCCTTCACCACTATTCTTGTTGGTGCAATCCCAGCACCTACTTTCCTGCTCTTTGTGGGTACTGAAACTATTTTTCCCATCTTCTCTGTCATTCTCCCATTATTCCTTCTGTGCATCCTTCAGTCCAGTCATGCTGGTAACTTGTATTTTTCCAAGCAGGCTCCACTTTGGAGCCTCTACTTTTGCCAACAATATCCCTGAAACACCTTTTCCTTCATTTTAAATCTGTGGAACTAACATTCATTCCTCATGGCCCAGTTTACACATCACCTCCTCTGACATCGCCAGTAAAAAGCAATCACCACCTTCCCTCAGTATTCTTTAACCACTTATTGTGTAAAAACCTATTCATCTCATGTCTGGGTGTTGGCACAGCCCCACTAGACCAAGACGTGCATGATGAAAAAATTTTCTTGTTCTTTTTACAGCCCCTCTGCCTAGCTCAGAGTCTAACATATACAACAAATGTATGTTGACAAAATGAATCTGTTGAGCAGAGCTACAATTCTCTCATATCAGACTTGCTCATAAAGTAGGGAAACTCATATATACTAGTAAATATAGGAACAGGGTATGAATGCTGAATCCATTAGAGCAGAATGAAGTAATTACAGAGCAGAAAAGATAGTTGGTATCTCATAATAAGGGAATAATATAAAGTATAAAACCTCTCTCTTGCTGCCTTTCCTCTGAGGAGTCTAGAATATGGAACTCATCAAGCGGAAGTACCAAACAGAAGCAAGTTAAGTGCCTACCTGTTATTTATATATCTCCCTCTTGTGGTAATTAGAGAGACTTCATTTTCTTTTACAGTAGTCATAGAGTTTAATAGAAACAAGGCACTGTTCATTTTTTTAAAAACTGCAATATTCATGTGATTTGAGGTACATAAATCCAGTTTCAGCTATCTGTATATCCTTAAGGTCTTAGTCATGAACAACACAGACAAGAAGAATATACAGTTGGCCCTTGAACCCCACAAGTTTGAACTTCATAGTTTCCACTTATAAGCGGATTTTTTCCAACAGAAAGCGGGAAAATACAGTATTCGTGGGATGCAAAACTGTGAAACTGTGCTGACTTTTCATTTATATGGGGTCCGCCAGGCCTGAGTGTGACGGGATTTGGGCACGACCAGATTGGAGCATGCAGAAGGTCTTAGAATCAATCCCTCATGGACACCGAGGGACAACTGCATAGAAAATATTCCAGTGGGTCCTCTCTTCTCAGTGACACCTGGTACTGATTTTTTTTCTTTTTCTGTAAAGACAGATATTCCAATGAAGATGCAGGGTGAAGTCAAATATTTTATGATGTCAAAATTCAGATTCTTTAATAGAGCATTTTTCTTTGAATAAATAAGATTCTTTCAGTGCTTTAACTACTCTCTTTGGAAATTAGGCCTTTAAGATAAACCATTGCATTGGAGTTGCACCTAAAACAGATGATCCTTTAGAATTGACCATAAGAGTACTGTCGTTTTGGTAATGGTCGAGTCCACCATACTTCCGGAAACCGTGTATAATCACTTCTGACAATGCAGGGTCTTTTTTCTCTGAATTTATCCATTGTACTTAAGGCTTTTCTATAAAAGTATTTGTTATTGGGTACACATGGACATAAAGATGGGAACAGTACTGGGGACTCCAAAAGGAAGGAGGCTCTCCTTCTATGTTAACATTTAAAAATGATATTTCAGGCCAGGCGCAGTGGCTCATGCCTATAATCCCAACACTTTGGGAGGCCAAGGCAGTTGGATCACTAGGTCATGAGTTCAAGACCAGCCTGACTAACATGGTGAAACCCCATCTCTACTAAAAATACAAAAAATTAGCCAAGTCTGATGGCACACACCTGTAGTCCCAGCTACTTGGGAGGCTGACACAGGAGAATTACTTGAGCCCGGAGGTGGAGGCTGCAACGAGCTGAGATTGCACCACTGTACTCCAGTCTGGGTAACAGAATAAGACTCCACCTCAAAGAAAAAAAAGATATTTCAAGGCCAGGTGTAGGTGGCTCATGCCTGTAATCCCAGCACTTTGGGAGGCCAAGGCAGACAGATCACTTGAGGTTAGGAGTTTGAGACCAGCCTGGCCAACATGATGAAACCCTGTTTCTACTGTCTCTACTAAAAATACAAAAATTAGCTGGGCATGGTGGTAAGCACCTGTTATCCCAGCTGATGGGGAGGCTGAGGGGAGAAGTGCTTGACCCCAGGAGGCTGAGGTTGCAGTGAGCTGAGATTGTGTCACTGCACTCCAGCCTGGGTGACAGAGTGAGACTCCATCTCATAAAAAAATTTTAATGGTATTTCAAAAGAGCATCCTAAGTGATTCTGATATGCAGATCCCGCTCTTTAAGGGCCACTGAACTGGGAGGAGTTCAAAAGATGTAAAGATTACTTCCTGGATGGGGGGAGTAAATTTGAGGATGACTTTGAGAAAGTAGTGACACGTTTAGTGCTAAGTAGTTCTGTGACACAGGAGTGTAATCTCCAATATGTACAGGGATCAGGCAAGTAATATAAATAAGTAAATTAGGTCAATCTAGGTCAAGGTGATGTTAAGGAGTGCTGAGAATAAAGGCAAGCTGGAAAACACTTACCCTTTTTTATATGGACTAACCACTGCCAAGCTACAGGCAACTGTCGCATATAAGAGAAAAAAACTAATATGGCTGGATCTTCCATTTTTTCAAGAGATACCATACATTTCATTTTTTGGCAATTAATTTAGAACAATTTAAAGAACTATGTAGTCCCACAGCGCTAGGGCCAAACCAAACCTGTGTGATCACATTAGGCCTCTGGACTGTTCATCATTAATTGAACCCACACTATTTCAGGCTCCGCGTGAGGTGCTAGAATACATACAACAATTTTGTTGCCTGCCAAGTGCCTACAGTCCAGAGAAAATCAATAAGAAAATGGATGATGACTGTGTCATACAGCCAGAGTCTCACAAAACCGTGAGAGTACAAAGGAAAGAAAACGCATTGCTGAGGGTGAAGTAAGGACTTATTTTCACATCTTGACATGATGAAATAAAGAAACAGGCGAAGCTAGAAAAGGCTCCAAAGGTGACCTCTAGTTGCCCTGGCTGCTCATCAGCATAAGACACTCCTATCAGGCCATGACAGTTTACATATACCATGACAATAACCTGAAGTTACTATCTCTTTTCCAGAAATTTCTGACTAAACCACTTTTTAATTTACATGTAATTAAAAATAGTATAAATACTGCTAGCCAACATCCCATACACTGCTACTCTGGGTGCACTGCTTCTGGGTTACCCTGCTCCACAAGGAGCAGTCACTCTGCTGCTTCAGTGAACCTGCTTTCTTCCACTGCCAGCAGGATTCCACTGAATTCCATCCTGAGCAAACCCAAGAACTCTTCTGGGCTAAGCATCAATGTGGGGCTCACCTGCCCTGCATCATTAGGATTATGGAAAGCTTCACAGAGGAAGTGGCATGTGAGTTCCATCTAGAAGAATGAGTAAGCATTTTCCAGGTTAACAGCTAGAAACAGGAAGAGGCCAAAGGAACAGCATTTATAAGGCTCAGAAATATGAAAGTATCCCTCTCCAAGAAGATCATCAACTCCACCAGGGCAATATACTTATTCTTTCTTTTTAGTACATTTTAGGGCTGAGCATAGAAGACCCTCTATAAATAGCTTTGACATATTGTGAAGCTCAAGAATATGAGATAAATAAAAAACAGTTTTCCTAAGTAATCTGTAGAAATTATCAGAATCTCTATAAAGCCCAAAACTCTTGACTCACCTAGGCATACCATGATGTAACAACTCTTCAATTTGAAAGAAAAGGAAGTTTGGAAATTATGAAATTCCCTTCCCAAAGCCACACATAGCTAACCTTCAACTTCTCACAGGTTGATTATCTAGTAATAAGAAATTCTTATTCTTTGCAGTTCTCTCTCTTTCCTCCTGGATATTTGTGTTATTTTATGATGATATTGTCTCCATCAGAAACTCAGGTAGGAGCCAGGTACCCAGCACATCCACTTGACTACACAGTAATAGCTTTGAGAAAAGCTCAAAGAGGATATATCAAACTCGTTAGCGATTTACACATTTTCTGATAATTTAACCATCATATTCTTCTGGTCTCACATTACTATGGATGAATTGAGTCAGCTAAACACTTCAAAGTTCAAAAGGACTGATGCTTCTGACTGCCTTATTCATAAAGGGATATTGAGTCATCACTCCTTTTGCCACAGAAACTAGGACTTCTAAGCAGAAACACAATTTCTTCACTTAGGCTCTAGACAACAGCTACTAGTTCTCATGAGGACTGATACATCTAGACACTCTCTAAGAGGAATGGATGTGATTTCAAACTATGCTTGTCTTCAAGCAACAGAGTTCAGAAATTCATATTATTTTGTGTTATGAGCAGGAAATGGAAACAGGAAAATATATTGCCATGTGATATACTATGGAGAAACAGTAAGGAGTAGTGTAAAAGTAGAAAAGGTGAAAATAATTTTCTACCTTAGTTTTCTGAAGCCTTTAAATCTATCAGCGTTAAGGAAACAAAAGAAAATATTTCTTTTCCAAACTATCTATTTCTTGGTATATAAATCTCCTTCAGTAGAAACATTTTTCTCTCTTTCTATTCCCTCCCCAACCCCCAATTTATATAGTCCGCTGAAGCTTTCTCAACATCATTTACTAAATATATCACAATATATTCTTTCCCCGAGGCAACCATTTCAAGAGACACCTTCCCCCAATCTGGGAATTTCTCAAATAAATCACCCCATTTGGACTTTCCTCCTTCAATATATTAAATGCTGTAAACACATTGTGAAGGTTATAAAGCTAAAATTCTGCTTTAAAATGTCAACGTATTTGGGGTGTAGGCTGAAGGTGCAGAATGACTCCTAAGGGCAAAGTCAATTACCTCTTTGGTTTGTTGACTCTCCAGAACTATTTTACAAATGTTTTTGTTAAAATAATAATCCTCCCCCCAAGAGAAGGCTATGCCAAGCACTTTTTTCCTTCATGTGGTTTTGGAGGAGAACATTTGCAGGAGAACATACATTTCTGTCTTATTTAAACTTAGATCATGACAAGATTTAAGTGCTTCTTGACCCACAGCCAATACCCTTGGCTATCTGTGTAAATATAAATCAATATTGAAGAATGAGAACTTGTTTGAAATGCAAATTCTCACATTTGAGGCCAGGTTATATCATAAAACCAGCATCTCCATATTTCTACTTGTTTCTGTCTAGCAAGCAATAACCTGTGGACCAAATTTGACCCATGGCCTGTTTTATGTGGCCTGTGAGCTAAGAATCATTTTTATATTTTTAAAAATCATAAAATAATAACAATAAAATGCCCACAGAATCATTTCCAAAACGGAATGTATCATTTTAGGACCCAAAGCCTAAAATATTTACCATCTGAAAAAGTACACTGACTCTTGATCTAGGCAAATAGATACCTTCCTATTGTTCAGGTCCTTATCAAATCTCCAAGGCACAGTTAACTCTATCTATCCAGCTTCACTTAGACAACTTATGATATAAACAATTCACAAAAATAAGAGAAAGCTCTTGCACATTTAATTTTGTGATTCATTTTGTGTATTGTCTTGGTTTAGGTTCGCCTGGAAGCATAGAAGCAAACCACAAGACAAAGATTAGAGTGTAAGAGCTTTATTTGGGAGATAATCCCAGGAAACACTGACAGGAAAGGAGGAAGTGAGATACAGCAATGTGATGGTTAATACTGAGTGTCAACGTCATTAGCTTGAAGGATGCAAAGTATTGTTCCTGTGTATGTCTGTGAGGGTGTTGCCAAAGGAGATTAACATTTGAGTCAGTGAACTGGGACAGGCAGGCCTGCCCTCAATCTGGGTGGGCACCATCTCACCAGCTGCCAGTGTGGCTATGATCAAAGCAGGCAGAGGAACGTGGAAGGACGAGACTGGCTGAAGCTTCTGACCTCTATCTTTCTCCTGTGCTGGATGCTTCCTGCCCTTGAACATCAGACTCCAAGTTCTTCAGCTTTCGGACTCTTGGACTTACACCAGTTATTTGCGAGGGGCTCTCTGGCCTTTGGCCACAGACTGAAGGCTGCACTATTGGCTTCCCTACTTTTGAGGCCCTGGGACTCAGACTGGCTTTCTGGCTCGACAGCTTGCAGTCAGCCTATTGTGGAAGTTCACCTTGTGATCCTGTGAGTCAATTCTCCTTAATAAACTCCCCTTCATACATGCCTCTATCCTGTTAGTCCTGTCCGTCTAGAGAACCCTAATGCAGTCAAGAAGCAGCCACTAAGTAGGAGCGTATCAAGCAAATTTTCTATTGTGGTTAAATGAAATTTAAACCTGCAGGGGAACTCCGGTTGGTATAGAACAGGCATCTCAGAGTTATTCCACATGTGAAGTGAGGGAGTTAGGGCAGGAAAACGTAAACTCTCATCAGACTTTGGTTGATGGCTGCTTCCAAAATCATGTGCTTCTCCAGTACTTCCAGCGTGTTGCTCAGCTGAGGCCAGCAGTGTGGCCTTCAGTCATCACAGAAAGCCATCAGTGGATGCTAGGGGCTGGAAATCAACTGAAGGTATGGTTTGAGGAGACAGGGGTCGGGCACTAAAAATACCTGCTACATTCCATTTCTTGCAATGCCCCGCATTTTAAATAAACTCAAACTGTCACTGCTTCTCGAAGGTGGTTGCAACTTCTATAACAAAACAAAAACTTACAACAGAAGAGTCAGTGGGAAAAACATAAGTCTCTACTTCCACAAATTATATTTTTGTCTCTTCTTCCTACCATGCATAATAAATGTTCCTTGCCCTTAGTCAAGCACTTTTTTCAATCTAAATTGCTTTTATCCTCCAGGATTCTAAGCTCCTAGTTAACATGCCCTTGGCAGGCTGTAGTTACTGGGCTTGCTTGCCCATTCACAATGAAAAATGGGCTTGAATATACCTAGGAGTAGTTCATTGAATTCCCTGAGCTCTAGATACACCTCCTGCCCCGTCACATAGCCATAATCTTATCTCTGTATGGTAATCATGGGTATCTATCCTTATCAGTAACTCACTTCTTAGCCTTCTTGTTTACATGCATCAGGAGCCCACAACGTCCAAGCTGCAATCATAGCTTTAGGATTAGTGGAACCATTAATGTGTCCCTTAGTAAAAATGTCCTCCACCTACTCCCACGGGAGACCAGAACCTGTGGTTTAGTAGAGACTAAATTTGTGAGGGTGAGAAGCAGAAATTTCTCACATAGGTCACTGGGAGCAATGGAAATCGTCATTCCTTCTTCCTTATCTTGCTTTCCAGAACCAAGTTCTCTAACTATTGAGGACTCAACCCTGTATAATGGACATTATTTCAAAATACATATCACACAATGAAAGACAGTAGCCCAACCATGAAGGGTATTCACCAAGCCAGCTGAATGTTGCAGTGCTTTGAGAGGCCATTGCAACAATCCCACCAGGTAGCAGCACCAGAATTGGGAGGCATATTTTAAGATCTGTGGATCCCATGGTCCTAAGGTGCTCATTGTCATACCATTTTTTCCTGAAAAAATAGGTTGCTTAATTCAAAGTGATGCAGGCTTCTGTGATAATAAACAACAAGCACATAATCACTCAGGATCCTCAGACAGAAGTGCCAGCTAAGTCATTGTATACAAGGAAGGCAAACCCATGCCTAGAACCATATTATTATATTAATATGGTAATCGACTTGCCATGGAGGAACTAGATTTAATGAAGAATGGTAGTACACCGAGAGCTCAGCATACTGCTGACATTTTGGAGAGTCTGCAGTGGCCACTGGGTCAGCCTTGGTGAAAAAGGGTCCTTGTGGCTGGGCTCATGCACAGCCTCCCTGTCACCATGGCTACTTTAATCCTAAGTTCATTGTACAAATACTGGTGGCCAAAGAGAAAACTTCACTGGCTTCTACTGGGTAAGTCATTGATGGAAACTGGTGGTTTAATGTCTCCTCTAGTGAGCATCAATAGAAAAAACAGAGATTTGTCAACTTTGTGCACACTTCTATAGAACTAACTACACATCTCTTCCCTACGTCAGCTCAAGTTCCTAGTCAGGTATACTCTGCAAAACTTTGCACAACAGGAGCATTTTCCTTCATCACTGTCTCCTAGGGCCACTCCTGATTGTGGCTGTAGTGCACCAACAGTTCGCACTACAACCCTTTTGTGATCCAGGCCTGGATACTATCCTCCTCTATCAGTAGGACATTGTGAACCCCTGGAAGCCACGGGCATGTGAGCTAAAGAAGAGGCATCAGTACAACAGAGGTAAGTGGCGTGGGAGCCTCAGCAACCTATTCATCAGCTGCACCCTGGGGACCTGCTCAGGCCTAGTCCTGAGTACACTATTTTCATCATACAATGGATTGCTACCGAAAGCTCTCCCAGCTTTACCTCTTAATAGCTCTGACAATATCCAACTCATCACAATGAGCTTCAATTGCATAATCATTTAATGTCCTCCATGAGGCTGAAGAGCATGCCAGGAACTGCATCTCAAACAATGAATACTCTTCTGCTGCAGATGGCATGGCTTTGCTCCAAGGGTCTGTTCTATGACTCTCCTATTGGGGTTTGCCAGAGACCCTGTCACAGACACCTCTAACAACTTGAGATGTGCTGAGTCATATGGCCCAATCAGCCATACTGAACTTGCACTGAAAACTGATACTGCTGTAGAAACCTCTTTCTTATACCGCATTCAAAACTGGTAGCCTTATGAGTCACAGGATAAATGAGTTGGATATATTCCCAAATGTGGTTGGTGCTATAACCAAAGTTTTTATAACAAGTATATGTCTATTTCTTAGTGGTAGGAGATACAAAGGAAAGTCTAACATAACATGTATGCAGACCCCTGATCCCTAGAGGCTTCATCTTCGCAGCAGGTGCCTGCATTTGGTAGGATTTATGTCCCACCCAGCAGTGTGCCTGTGTCTTACAAGAGCATCCAGAATGCTTGCCACTCCCTGTTCCCGAGGCCCAATTAACATGATACTGCAATAATAAAATGAATATGATACAACAATATTAAAAAGTCAACAATAATATAACCAAATTTTAATGTAAACTTTTATTACCAAAATCTTAGGAAATAATTAGAGTCTAAAAATTAAATTCCCATGGAAGTTAAAGCCCCAAGTAATTAAAGTGTCAAATTAAGTTATTTTGTTCTCATGAGTTAGAAGTCCTAAGGAAACGAAATCCAAATTATTTCTTCCCAATTCCTCCTTTTGGTCAATTCAATTTCAGAGTTCTCAATGCCTGGATGGAGTTAGGAGTATTTTAACCGATATGTTCTTTAGCAGTGGTCTTGCACTGAAATGCATGTAGTTTTCTTTTAGGAAACTACAATTTAATTTACCAAGTTAATTTAATGGCAAGTCTTTATTGTGCCTGAATTCTTAAAGTTTAATTAGTTAGGGTATACCCACCATATTTAGAAGGCAAGCCAGTCCCCTCAAGGAATTTCCTCAAGGTCATATAGCTAGCTAGTAAGCGGTAGCACTGACAGGCAAATCCTAGGCAGCTGCCCTAAGACCCAGTGCTCCTAATCACCGTGCACTCCTCACTGGCTGCAGTCTTGCCCACATGCTGGTTAATCTATGCCAGGTCTCCAGAATTTAAAGTCAGCTCACTTGGACTTTCAATTCATTAAGGTACTATGTATTTGGAACTATATATTTGGTTACTGTATATTTGGCACCATATATTTGGTTACTATATATCTGGCACTATATATTTGAGTACTATGTATTTGGCACTATATCTTCACCATATTTTAAAGAGAAAAATCCATTATCTTTTCCCTCAGAGGATAATGCAGTCTTTTTTGAAAAGCAGCAACTACTATCACCAGATGTTATTTGAGGAAGCTTTCTTTTCCATCTTCTGTATTTAAAGCATTCTATTTTCCATTTCCCCTTTGAGGTCCTAGACTCTGGCACCTCAAGACTGGGATGAGTATGGACTCTATCAAGTAACATAGCATCTACATTCTTTTGTGAGAAGTCACTTTCAGTGCTGTACCACAGCGGCTTAAAAAAAAAAAAATCCAACTCTTAACAAAGAACTCCTGAGACCTAAGAAACAAACTCCAAGGTAATGTTTTCCCTCATTCATAATGAGCTAACCTATGGTCAACTGGGAACAAAATGGTGATCACTTTTGAGCCTGAAGACCAATGGTATCAGGCTAAGCCCAAGTATATCCCTTTCTTGTCAATCTCCTTACCCCTTACCCTTAATCTACAATGGAATTTGGGTCAACCAATCTAATTCTATCCATCTAACATGTACAAATCTCAGCTGACTTTCACTTTACAAGGAGTAAATACTGTACTGCTTCCAATGTGTAAAAAGTTTGTATTTGGAAAGGCACTTCTCCTAATATTAGCCTCAGTTACACCCATGTGGCTTATATTCAAGTGATACCTACACCCTGAGGCCATCCAAGCCTTTTAAAATCATCCCGTGATGTTGGCAGCTTCTGAGAGAAAGAATGACATGTACACTTCCTGTGGGAAGCTCCACTTCTGAAGATGAAAAGTCTGGGCTATGAATGCCCAGTTTCTCTTCCTAAAATTGTAGTTACAGTTAAGTCAGCTCATCTCCACTCCTCCAAGAGAGGTGTTTCCACCAAGAGAGGAGATCACATGGAAGGAAAGTCTGTAATTAGAGAATAAGCATTTTCTCCTACAAATGACTAGAAAGATTCCTGCACATAATCTTAGAAAATTAAGTTTTGCTTTTGCTTGAAGATGTAAAGACCATGATGTGGAAAAAAAGGGTCCTCATGCTCAAAAATAAACAAATAAGGGAAAACACATAGATTAGGTTAGCATCTATGTAGAATAACAGTGTATCTTGTCTCTAAATAACACATATACATACATTTCACCTCCAATGGCTATTATGAATTCAACCAGATTTTTAAGGAAATAAAAGGAAAGGAGAAGAAATAAAAGGATAACAGTTAGGTCTTCTTTCTTCCTTCCGAACAGGCAAGGCCCTGGAAACCAGAACTGATGAAGAAAAACTTCTGCTGATGAATGCTAAGATGACATTCATGATCAAACCTACTTCCTCAGGGTATGAGAATTACCAACTCCCTCATCTTTTCATAGCTGAAACCACCTTTGCAAAGATTATGACAGTGAGAGGAATCTAGCATGGCTGATTCTATCATCTTGCTTCCAGCCTTATAGGCTGGTTGTCCTCACCTGTTCCTGGGCACAGACAAGAGAAAAACTTGGCTTATAGTTTAATTTTAAAGCAAGGATGATCATAATAGTCCTTCCCAAAACTTAACCCCTTTGTAAAACTGATGAAAACGCCTAAGATTGGGATTTTGAGAGGGGTGTGAATTCTGCTAAGATGCAGGCATAAACTATTACCAGCCATTATTCTGGAGGTAGCAAGACTTGTAACTTCCCCAGTTACTCCTGTAGGTAGCATCACTACCACAGAATCTAAGATTGACCTTTTGAGATGTCTTTTCTTTTGCATTTCTGGTAACTGGCTGACTCCACTCAGACCCACAATTCATGACTGAATTGGTCCTGTGGTCCCCACCCAGAGGCTGACTCAACACCCAAGGACTCTTTTCCATACCCATATGATTTCATCCCCAACAAATCAACATTTCCCATTCCCTAGCCCCCTGCCCACCAAGCTATACTTGAAAAACCCTAACCTTTGAGCTTTCAAGGGAGACTGATGTGAGTGCTAACTCTGGTTTCCCCATATGGCCAGCCTTGTGTTAACTGAACAGTTTCTTTACTGTAATGCCATGGTCGCGGTGAACTGGTTTCGTTTATACAGTGGGCAGGAAACACCTGTCAGGTGATTACACAGCCCCTTTTGTTGCATGGAAAGTGAAGATATTGATATTTTCTCTATCTTATCTTACAAGGCTGCATAAAACTCAAGCAAAGAAAGGAAGGGCTTTGTAAACTATAGAATGAGCCACACATGTTCAGTGACATCCCTCTTTCTCGTGTAAGAGGTGAGTTTGTTTTCTTCATTAGTTGCTTAGTTTGGGTCAGTGTTACTTGATTTCAGGCTGTGTTTACTCATCTGCCCAACCCAGCAAGAATTTCCAATTCATTTTCAAATATAAAGCATTTTGGCCACCATGATTTACTACAGTGGATCCTAACAAGATTTTTCTAATTCAGTCTCTTTTTCAGTTTCCTTGAAGCAGATTTAAGTCTGGATTATCTGTCTGGGTGGCCTCTAAGCACACTTCGGGCACTATTTTTTCTAAATTTCATTGGCCACCACTTCAATTTTTCGATTTGTCCCTTTCCTTCACATATTAACTCCCATTCACAATTGCTACAAAGAGAATAAAATACCTAGGAATACAACTAGCAAGGGACATGAAGAACTTCATGGAGAACTACAAACCAATGCTCAAAGAAATAAAAACAGACACAAACAGATGGAAAAACATTCCATGCTTACAGTTAGGAAGAACCAATATTATGAAAATGGCTATATTTCCCAAAGCAATTTATAGATTCAATGCTATCCCCATCAAACTACCAGTGACCTTCTTCATAGAACTGGAAAAACCACCTTAAACTTCGTATAGAACCAAAAAAGAGCCCACATAGCCAAGACAATCCTAAGCCAAAGGAACAAAGCTGGAGGCATCATGCTACCTGACTTCAAACTATACTACAAGGCTATAGTAATCAAAACAGCATGGTACTGGTACCAAAACAGAGATATAGAACAAGGGAACAGAACAGAGGCCTCAGAATCAATGCCACACATCTACAACCATCTAATCCTTGACAAACCTGACAAAAACAAGCAATGGGGAAAGGATTCCCTGTTTAATAAATGGTGTTGGGAAAGCTGGCTAGCCATATGCAGAAAGCTGAAACTGGAACACTTCCTTACACCTTATACAAAAATTAACTCCAGATGGATTAAAGATTTAAACATAAGACCTAACACCATACAAAGCCTGGAAGAAAACCAAGGCAAAACCATTCAGGACATAGGTATAGGCAAGGACTTCATGACAAAAACACCAAAAGCAATGGCAACAACAGCCAAAATAGACAAATGGGACCTAATTAAACTTAAGAGCTTCTGCATAGCAAAAGAAACAATCATTAGTTTGAACTGGAAACCAACAGAATGAGAAAAAATTTTTGCGATCTACCCATCTGACAAAGGGCTAATATCGAGGATCTACAAAGAACTAAAACAAATTTACAAGAAAAAAACAGACAACCCCATCAAAAAGCGGATGAAAAATATGAACAGACACTTCTCAAAAGAAGACATTTATGCAGCCAACAAATATATGAAAAAATGCTCATCATCACGGGTCATTAGAGAAATGCAAATCAAAACCACATTGAGATACCATCTCATGCCAATTAGAATGACGATCATTAAAAAATCTGGAGATAACAGATGCTGGAGAGGATGTGGAGAAATAGGAACACTTTTACACTGCTGGTGGGAGTGTAAATTAGTTCAACCATTGTGGAAGACAGTGTGGCGATTCCTCAAGGACCTAGAAATAGAAATACCATTTGACCCAGCAATCCCATTACTGGGTATATGCCCAAAGGATTATAAATCATTCTATTATAAAAACACATGCACACGAATGTTCATTGCAGCACTGTTTACAATAGCAAGGACTTGGAACCAACCCAAATGATGAAAGAACAGGAAACCCAACACTGCATGTTCTCACTCATAAATGGGTGTTGAACAATGAGAACACACGGACAAAGGGAGGGGAACATCATACCCTGGGGCCTGTTGGGGGATGAGGAGGTAGGGGAGGGATAGCAGGGGGTGGGGGAATTGGGGAGGGATAACATTAGGAGAAATACCTAATATAGGTGACGGGGGAATGGATATAGCAAACCACCATGGCACACCCACTTATGAGTAAGAACATGTGGCATTTGGTTTTCTGTTCTTGTGTCAGTTTGCTTAGAAGTATGGCTTCCAGCTTCGTCCATGTCCCTGCAAAGGATATGAACTCATCCTTTTTTATGGATGCCTAGTATTCCATAGTGTATATGTGCCACATTTTCTTTATCCAATCTATCATTGATGGGCATTTGGGTTGGTTGCAAGTCTTTGCTATTTGCTATATCTATGTAGCCATCCTGCACAATCTGCATATGTACCCCAGAACTTAAAATATAATAAAAAAAAAATAGAAAAGGTAACTACAACTTAGTGAGCATTTACTACATGCCAAACATTGTGCTAAACACTCTGTATAAATTATTTAATCCTCACAACAGTTCTAAAGGATGCAGAATTTCTATCTGATGGAGGAGATAATTATGACAAGTTATCAATAACTACTGAATTGCACATATACATGTATGCACTCACATACAAAAAAATTACTAAGATTTATGGTAGGTATGCAGAATCCTTGCAAAGAGTCACTGGTACTTCTTTTGTGGAATCCTTTCTTTGTCCCAAGAAAAGCCTCACAAGTTCATAAGCTAAGTTCACTTGGCCATCTGACCAGCTTCGTTACTTGGACTAAGAAATGATATCTCACTAAATCCTTGCAATGAGTCCACATTATAGGAATTATCCTTCTCATGTTGTGCATGGGGAAATACTATTTTAAAAGGTGGCTAAGTTTGAGCCAGTTACTCTAAGAAAACAACAGAATTCCTCTTGAGGAAACAAATTGATCTTTTATTTGAGAGGCCTTGTTTATGAAATATATAGCTAGAGCCTAGTCTGGATTAAGAATAAATAGAGAAGATAATAAATGTTCTTATTCTGCCTAAGAAGACAGCAGATAATTCTTCTTCAAAGAGTGAAAGGAAATTTGTGTTTAATTTTGATTTGAAATTCCCATCAGTGATACACTGGATAAAGAAAATGTGGTACATATACACCATGGAATACTATGCAGCCATAAAAAGCAATGAGATTATGTCCTTTGCAGGGACATGGATAGAGCTGGAAGCTGTTATCTTCAGCAAAAAAACATAGGAACAGAAAACCAAACACTGTATGTTTTCACTTACAAGTGGGAGCTGGATGATGAGAACATATGGACACAGTAGGGGGAGAACACATACTGGGCCCTGTCATGGGGTACAGGAGAAGGGGGAGCACCAGGAAGAATTGCTAATGGATGCTAGGTTTAATATCTAGCTGATGGATTGATCTGCTTAGCAAACCACCATGGCACACATTTACCTATGTAACAAACCTGCACATCCCACACGTGCCCCAGAACTTAACAAAAGTTAAACAAAAAAAATTTTTTTGATTTGGTGTGGGCTGTTTGGTTTGGTGGGGTAGGAGTACAGGTCTTACAGAAGCAAAAAGCCAGGAATGGGTCCTCAGGAAAGGATGTGCCCCAGAGACAAGGAAGCAGACAGTACAGAAAGAAAGTTTTCAATGATTATTTCTTGTGGAAAGGAATAATTGGTAAACCAGTGAAACAAGAACATTGGTGTTCACATACAGATGCTTCCAATTATGTATGAAAATCTCTATTTTCCACATACATCCAGTAAAAGAAGTGTGTCACACACACCAATTCTTGTTTTAGTCATATTTTGTAGGCATGACAATGACTTGAAGAAAATCAAAATATTTTACCCCAAAACACATTTCTTTGACATATTTTGAAATGACTGCCACAGGGCCAGCAGACCAAAGTGGCCCCAAAATTTCGTAGGGGAAATTTTCATCTGTAAAGAATCTCCATTTATGCAACCAAGACTTCTCTTTCTAGGCCTTTCCCAGATCGAGAATAGATTAACGGAGAGTCTGACATCTTTAAAGCTCTAGGGGAAAAAAAAATCAATTTACCATTTATTCTCTCTGAGGGTTGCTACCTGTGAGATCTCATGTACATAACAAGGCCATCTTTGCTAGACAAGCCTCTTTCTTTCTCCCTTCCATAATCTTACTTACCACTAAAACCTGTTTGTGGCCATTCTCTGAATCCCCATTCTTTCTATAACCTAAAAATGATATTATAAGCTTCTGTACCTCACTGGGAGTTGGGTTCTTCATTCTGAAGGCTCTTGTGTACACGTGTTACCTGGACCACCAACCTGAAGTGCCCTACCTTATCTAGCCATAGATCATGATATAGCAGAACTCTTTCTGCTCTACTCCCAAGCAGATTTCTAGGCATTCAGAGCACCCACTCAGCTAGATCAACAGCCTGGCCTGCTCCACCCATCCTGTGCCAAGATCCTGGTTCAGAGAAGCCCTCTCTGTCTCATGCTCAGGCAGATCTCCAGGCATTTAGAGCACTCGCTCATCTAATTCAGCAGCCCATGCCACCTCACTCTTTCTGGACATAGATCATGGTGCGATGACTCCCTCTCCACAGCAGACCAGGCAGGTCTGCAAGCACCCAGAACATCTACTTGCCTGAATAAGCAGCCCAGCTGACCCACACTTCCTGTGCTGAGATCCAGGTACAAGAGGGCCCTCACTGCTACATGTTCAGGCAGATTTCCAGGCATTCAGAGTGCCTACTTTCCTGGGTCAGCAGCCTAAGTCACCCCACCCTTCCTGTGCACAGATCTTGCTTTGGGGGCACCTCTCCACTCCATGTGCAGGCAGATTTCCAAGATTTTCCCACTCACCCAGACCAGCTGCCTGACCCACCCCCAACACTTACTGTACAGAGATATTGGCAAAGAGAAGCCCTCTCTGGTCCACGCCAAGGCAGAACTTCAGTCATTCAGAGCACCAGCTCTCCTGGATAAGGAGCCTAAGCCACC
The DNA here is from genome assembly GCF_001604975.1 of Cebus imitator. Classification (NCBI taxonomy): domain Eukaryota; kingdom Metazoa; phylum Chordata; class Mammalia; order Primates; family Cebidae; genus Cebus; species Cebus imitator. The sequence continues at coordinate 2,026,735 of NW_016107679.1, read as the reverse complement.
ACACCCTTCCCGTGCAGAGATCCTAGTGCAAGGGGGCCCTCTATGCTACATGCATAGGTAGATTTGCAGGGATTTGGGTCACTTGCTTGCCTTGTTGAGCAGCCTGAGTCACCCCACCTCTCCTGTGCAAAGATCTTGATACAGGAGGTCCCTTTGCTCCACACTCAAGCAGGACTATAGGCACGTGAAGCAACTACTTTCTTGGATGAGGCGTTTAGGCTGTCCCCAACCCCTATGCAGAGAACTTGTGACTGAGGGGGGTTTCCCAGTTCCACACCTAGGCACACCTCAGGGCTCCTGGTGGCCACCCACTGGATTCTTCATCAGTGCTGGTGCTTGTGCCTGCCATTGGCAGACCTGTAGGTGAGACTTTGCAGACTAGTCCCACCATCTTGCCCCCTGCAACCTGCTGACCCAGTATACCAGGGAGCTCAGAGCATTGTGCACTCCTTGAATCAGCCTACTGCCTAAGGCAATGGAGAGATTCTCCTGGTAATCAAGGATCAAAAATATACCCAGCCATGTTGGCTGCAGCCAGCTTTTACCCATAGCATCATCTACCAACTTGTAGCTTGAACCACTTAGCCCAATATAAAACCTGCCAAAGGAAATACAAAGAGGTATAAAAACAAAGCCAAAAGACTCTACCCAATAAAAGTGGGGGAAAGGGAAAGATAAGACACAATAAGAGTATATGGGAAAAAGAAAAAATCTTACCTACATTAAAATAATTACACAAATTAGAAGTGTCAGTGTCTCTAGATGTGAAAGAATTGGTGCGAGAATCATGACATCATGAAGAATCTGAATATGACACCATCAAAAAATCACACTAGCTCTCCAGCAGTGGTCCCTAAAGAAAAAGGAAACTCAGAAAAGACAGACAAAGAATTCAATGCATAAATTTCACGAAAGCTCAGTTAGGTCCAAAATAATACTGAAAATCAATACAAAGAAACTTCTAAAGCAATTCAAGAAATTAAGAAAAAGATAAGCATCCTAAAAAGAAATTAATCAGAGGTTCTGGAATTGAAGAATTCAAGCAATTTCAAAATATAACTAAAATATTTATCAACAGACTGAATCAAGAAGAAGAACAAATCTCAGAGCTTGATGGCTGGGTTTTTTTTTAGCTAACTCAGTCAGAAAAAAAGAAAAAGAAAAAGAACATTTTTAAATGAAGAAAACCTTCACAAAATATAGGATTAAGAAAAGCAAACCTATGAATTATTGACATTCCTGAGAGAGAAGGGTGAAAAGTAAACAAACTGAAAAATATATTTAATAAAACAATTCAGAAAATGTTTTTAATCTTGCAAGAGAGGCAAATATCCAGATACAAGAAATCCAGAGAACACCTGTGAGATACTACACAAAATGAATATCACAAGGCATATAGTCACCACAGTGCCTATGTCAATACTGAAGAGAAAATCTTAAAGGCAGCTGGAGAAAAAGATCAGATCACATACAAAGAGAACTGCATCAGGCTAACAGCAAACTTCTCAGCAGAAACTTTACAAGCCAGGAGATTTGGGAGGTATTCAGCATTCTTTAAAAAATGAAATTTCAACTAAGAATTTCATATCCTGCCAAATTAATCATCATAGGTGAAGGAGAAATAAAATCTTTTCCAGACAAGCAAGCATGAGGGGAATTTATTACCACTAGGCCAGCCTTACATGAGATCCTTAAGGGAGTTCTAAACATAGAAGCCAAAGAAAAAAATACCTGCTACTACAAAAATACATTTAAGTATATAGCTCACTTACTCTATAAAGCAACTACACAATAGAAACTACAAAATGATCAGCTAACAACTTAACAGTGGGATCAAAACCTCACACATCAATATTAACCTGGAATGTAAATTGTCTAAAGGCCCCACTGAAAAAGCACAGAATTGAAAGCTGGATTTTAAAAAATATTAAGTCCCATTCATCTGCTATCTTCAAGAGACCCATCTCAGATGTAATAGCACCCATAGGCTCAAAGTAAAGGGTTGAAGAGGGATCTATCACACAACAGAAAACAAAAAAGAGCAGGGGGGCCACTATTTTTATATTAGATAAAACAGACTTTGAACCAAAAACTATAAAAAAGGACAAAGAAGGGCATTACATAATAATAAAGCATTCAATTCAACAAGAAGACTTAATTATCCTAAATATATATGTATCCAACATTAGAGAACATACATTCATAAAACAACTAATTCTAGACCTTTGAAAAGATTTAGATAGCCACACAATAGTAGTGGGTAACTTCGAAACCCCACTGACAGTGTTAGACAAATCATCAAGGCACAAAACTAATGAAGAAATTCTGGACTTAAATCAGCAAACAATCAAGTGCATTGGCTACACATCTACAGAATACTCCACACTCAACCCATAGAGTACACATTCTTCTGATATGCATAAGGACAATACTCCAAGATTGACCACATGCTTGGCCATAAAGCCAGTTTCAACAAATTCAAAATAATCAAAATCATACCTCTCTAAGTCATTCTGCAAAGCCAGCATCGCCTGGCAAAGACACAACAAAAAAAGAAAATGACAGACCAGTATCCCTAATGAACATAGATTTAAAAACCCTCAACAAAATGCTAGCAAACCAAATCCAGCAGCACATCAAAGAGTTAATTTACTACAATCAAATAGGTTTCATTCCTAGAATGCAAGCTTAGCTCCATGTACTCAAATCAATAAATGTGATTCACCACATAAACAAAACTTAAGACAAAAATTATATGATTATCTCAATAGATGCAGAAAAATCCAACATCCCTTCATGATACAAATCCTCAAGAAACTAGGCATCAAAGGAACATAGTTGAAAATAACAAGAGCCATGTATGACAAACCCACAGCCAACATCATACTGAATGGGCAAAAGCTGAAAGCAATCCTCTTGAGACCTGGAACAAGACAAGGATGCTCACCATCAGCACTCTTATTCAACATAGTACTGGAAGTCATAGCTAAAGCAATCAGGAAAAAAAAAAAAAAAAAAATAAAAAGAAACCAAATAGAAAAAAAATAAATCAAACTCTCTCTTTGCTGATGATGATTCTGTACCTAAAAAACCCAAAAGACTTCACCAAAAGGGTCCTGGAACTGATAAACTGCTTCAGTAAGGCTTCAGGATACAAAATTAATATACAAAAATTAGTAGCAGACAGGGGAGACAAAACAAGATTGCCAAACAGAAACCTCTAGAGATCATTCCTCAACAGGAATACCAAATTGAACAACTTTTCAATTCTCAAAAAAGCACTTATTCAGAATCCAAAATCAGATGAGGAATCACAGTACCTAGTTTTAACATCACATTAGAATCACATTAGAGAAAGAGGTGCTGAAAAGCATAGAAAAGACAGTCTTGAATTGCCTACACTACCACTCCTCCATGTGCCAGCAGTGGCTGCATGGTCCAGAAAGAGAATCTGTGTGCTTGGAGGAGGGAGAGTGCAGTAACTGTAAAAGGTTTCATTGGAATTCAGAGCTACCCTGTCACAGCAGAAAGCAACAAGGGGTGACACTCAGCCAGTGCCCACAGAGGGAAAGTTTAGATGAGCCTTAGCCAGAGGTAAATAATCTATCCTAGTCATCAGAACCTGGATTTCAGCAAACCTCAACATCAATGGCTAAAATTCTTTGAGGTATTAAATAAACTTGAAAGGTAGTCTAGTCTACAAGGACAGCAATTCCTGGTGCTTTGCTGAGCTCAGAGCCAGTGAACTTGAGGTGCATGTGACCTAGTAACACAATAGCCAGGGCAATCATCGGAGCGCTTGTGTCACCATCCCCCAAACCCAGGCAGCACAGCTCACAGCTATGAGAAATCCTCCTTTCTTTGGCTTGAAGAGAGGAGATGGGAGAGTAAAGAAGGCTTTGTCTTGTAATATTGATATCAGCTCAGTCAAAGAATAGGACACCAGGCAGATTCCTGAGGCCCCCGTTCCAGGCCCTAGCTCCAAAATGACATTTCTGGACACCCCCTGGGCCAGAAGGGAATCTACTTACTTTAGAGAAAGAACAAAGTCCTGGCAGAATTCATTACCTGCTGAATAAAGAGCCCTTGGCCCCTAAATAATCAGCAGTGGTAGCCAGGCAATATTTGTTGTGGGCCTTGGATGACACTCAAACCTGTGCTGGCTTCAGGTATGACCCAGCACATTTCCAGGTATGGTAAAAATGGGGAAGGATTTCTTCTGCTTGAAAAAAGGAGAGAGAAAAGTAAAGGCAACTGTCTTGGAGCTTGTGTACCAGCTCAGCCACAGCAAGGATGACAACCAAGTAGGTTTCTGGAGTTCTCCATGCCAGACCTTAGCTCCTAGACAGCAATTCTGGACTTGTTCTTAGCCAGAGGAGACTCCTGGCCCTAAAGGGAGAGACCCAGGCCTGGCAGCATTCATCACAATCTGACTAAAGAGACTCTGGACCATGAATGAACACTTGCAGTAGCCAGGAAGTATTCTCCATGGCCCTAGGGCAGTAATGGCCACAAAGATATTCCTCTGCTTGTGGAAAGGGGAGGGAAGAATGGGAAAGACTTTGTCTGGTAGCTTGGATTTCAGTTCAGTTGCAGTACAATAGAGCATTAGGTAGATACCTAAGGTTCCTGAGTCCAAGACCTGACTCTGGGATGGCATCTCTAGACTTGTCCTGGGCCAGGGGCAACTCATCAACCTGAAGAAAAGGATAGAAGCCTGAATGGATTTTCTACCTGCTGATTGTACAGACCTTTGACCTTGAGCCAGGAAGTGGTCACTGCAGGCCTTGGTTGAGACCTTGGCTTCAGGTGTGACCCAGTAGTCTCAGTGGTGGTGGCCACAGAAATGCTTGTTTCACTCCTCTTGCAGACTCAAGAGGTACTACTCTGGTTATCTTAGCTAAGATCCAAGAAATTCCCTAGATTACCAGGCAGAGACTCTTTTTCCCTTCCATTATTTTCTCTAAAACAAATAGAGTCTCTCTGTCTGTGTTGAGCTGCCTGGACTTGGGAGAGAGGGGAACCAAGACCACGAATCCCTCTATGAGTCTGCAAGTGTCACAGTGTTATCGGACTTGGGGTGTCCCCTAATGCACATATGGCTATTATGGCAAGACTTAGATCCCAACACTAAAGTCCCTTTCAATATTTGAAAAGCCTTTCCAGGAAGGACAAATATAAACTAGCCCAGACTGCAATGCCTACAGTAAGTACCTACGTCTTCAATACCCAGACACTGATGAACATCTACAAATATCAAGACCATCCAGGAAAACTTGTCCTTACCAAATGAACTAAATAAGGCAACAGTGACCAATCCCAGAGAGAGAGAGAGAGAGAGATGCAGCCTATCAGACAGAAAATTCAAAATAGCTGTTTTGAGGAAGTTCAATGAAATTCAAGATACCACAGAGAAGGAATTCAGAATCCTATCAGATAAATTTAATGAGGAGGTTCAAATAATTTTCATAAGTCAAGCAGAAATTCTGAAGTAGAAAAATTCAACAGACATACTGAAGAATACAACAGAGTCTCCCAATATCATAGTTAATCAAGCAGAAGAAATAATTAATAAGTCAAGGTAGGCTATTTAAAACTACAAAATCGGGGGAAACAAAAGATAAAAGAATAAAAAGGAATGAAGCATGCCTAAAAAGATCTAGAAAATAGCCTCAAAATGGAAAATATAAAAATTCTTGGCCTTAAACAGAAGATAGAGACAGAGATCAGGGTAGAAAAATGATTCAAAGGAAAACTAATGGAGAACTTTCCAAATCTAGAGGAAGATATTAATGGTCAACTACAAGAAGGTTATAGAATGCCAAGCAGATTTAACCCAAATAAGACTACCTCAAGGCATTTAATACTCAAATTCCCAAAGGTCAAGGGTAAAGAAAGAATCATAAAAGCAATGAGAAAAAATATAATAATAATAACATAAAAAGAGCTTCAATACATCTGAAGGGAAACTTCTCAGTAGACACTTTACAGGGCAGGAGAGAGTGGCATGACATATTTAAAGTCCAGAAGGGGAAAAACTTTTATCCTAGAATAGCATATCAATAGAAATATCCTTCAAGCATGAAGGAGAAATAAAGACTTTCTTAGATAAACAAAAGCTGATTTTGTCAACATCAGAACTGTCCTATAAGAAATACTAAAGGGAATTCTTCAATCTGAAAAAAAAGAATGTTAATGTGCAGTAAGAAACCATCAGATGGTATATAACACATTGTTAAAAGTAAGTACAAAGACAAACAGTGTTATAATACTAATTGTGGTATGTAAACTACACATATGTTGTGTAGAAAGACTAAAGAAGGAACCTATCAAAAATATTAACTACAATAACTTTTCAAGACATAGATGTTATAACAAGATACAAATAGAAACAAAAAATGTTAAAAAGTGGAGGGAGGATAAAGATGAAGTGAAAATGTATTTGTATTAGCTTTCTCTTTGTTGGTTTGTTTTTGCAATCAGTGTTGTCATCAGTTCAAAATAATGGGTTATGAAATATTTGCAAACATCATGATAATCTCAAATCAAAAAACAAAACACATACAAAAATAAAAATAAAAAGGAGGAAAGTAAATAATACCACTAGACAAAATCACCTTCACTGAAAGGAAAACAGGAAGGAGAGAAAGAAGTAAAGGCCATAAAACAACCTGAAACCAAATAACAAAATAGCTGGAGTAAGGCCTTACCTATCAATAATAATACTGAATGTGAATGGATTAAATTCTCCAATCAAAAGACAGAGTAGCTGAATGAAAAATAAAAAGAAGATCCAATTATATGCTACCTACAAGAGGCTCACTTAAGCTTCAAGGACACACAGGGTGAAAGTAAAGGAATGGAAGAAGAAAAAAAAAAAAAAAAAAGAACAAGACTCAGTGATCTGTTGCCTACATAAAACACACTTTAGTGGGTGGGGCCAAGATGGCAGACTAGAAGTAGCAGCCGTCAGAGACTTCCACCAAAAAGAACCATAAACAGTGTGTGAATCCTGCACCAGCAGCCAAGGTATCCAGCTTCTCTCATCAAAACTGACTAGGAGGCTGGCAAGATGTACAGAGAAGGAAGAAGAGAGGTGTGGTATAGCAGCCTACCTCAAAGCCACATGGGGCATGAGAGCTGCCACTCCCCAGTCAAGGGAGGCAGTGAGTGAGCATGCTACCCACCCAGGAAAACTATGCTTTTTCCATGGAACTGTGCAACCCATGGATTGGAAGATCCTACTCATGAACCCACACCACCAGGGCCTAGGGTCCCAACCCTGGAGCCACACGTATTCTCAACAGCCTCTCAGCTAGAATCTGCTTAAATCTGCCAAGGTCCTGGGGAGAGGGGCGAGCAGCACCACAGCTGTGGCTGCCTGCTGTCTAAGACATTTAAGCTCCTTGTGGGAGGGACAGCAGCCATCACTGGGACTTATAAGTGTCTAACATGCTAAACTTCCTGGGTACAGGAAGAGGTACATCCATCTCGATAGCTCCAGACCACACTTTTTTCCTGCTGGAGCCAGAGGGGCTGGATAGCTTAATCCCAAGTGGTGATTCCCACAGCCCAACACACCAGCTATGGCAGACTTTAGCCAGAGATTCTCTTCAGGCCTGACCTAGACCCATCCTTCCTCACTGGGCAGGGCCTCCCTGCAGGAACTCCAACATTTCTAGCCAGAGGCTCAAGAACAGGACCCTGATCTCCCTGGGCCTGAACCCCTAAGGGGTCTGAACCCCTGAATGGCCACAGACTCTATGGACCAGCAGACTTAGCCTATCTTCCCTAGTAGTTCTGAGGAATTTGGGCAGTCCAGATGAGTGGGCTTCTCCCCAGCGAAGTACACCCCCTCCATCAAGGGATAGTCAATGTGCTCTGTTAAATGGATCCTGTTGCCTGTGTCACCCAACTGAGTAAGACCCTCCAAGGGAAGTTGTCAGACACCCTATTCAGGAATGATCCTACTGGTATCAGGTTGGTGCTCTTGAGGTCAGAGATCCCAAAAAGAGTAGGCACCCATCTTTGCTGTTCTCCAGCCTCCTTGAGTGACATCTCCAGGCATTGGAGCAAACCAGATCAACAGAGCCTGAAGTGAACCCCCAGCAAACTGCAGCAGCCCTATAGAAAAGGGACCTGACCATTGAAGGAAAAGCAAACAGAAAGCACAACAACATCAACAGCAACAACAAAAAGTCCCCATAAAAACACCATCCAATGATCACCATCCTCAAAGATCAAAACTAGATAAACTCATGAAAGATGAGAATGAAAAAATGCTGAAAACCCAAAAGGTAAAAGTGCCTATTCTCCTCCAAATGATTGCAATGCCTCTCCAGCAATGGTGCAGAACTGGAAGAAGGTTGAGATGGATGAATTGACAGAAGTAGGCCTCAGAAGATGAGTAATAAAAAAAACTCCACTGAGATCAAGGAACATGTTCTAACCCAAAGCAAAGAGCCTAAGAAACTTGATAAAATGTTAGAGGAGCTGCCAATTAGAATAACCAATTTAGAGAGAAACATAAATGACCTGATGAAGCTCAAAAACACAGCATGAGAATTTCACAAAGCATTAACAAGTATCAATAGCCAAATCTACCACTCAGAAGAAAGGATATAAGACTATGAAGACCACCTTGCTAAAATAATGCATGTACACAAGATTTGAGAAAAAAGAATGAAAAGAACAAACAAAGCCTCCAAAAAAGGCTAAACCTACAATTTATTAGAGTACCTAAAGGAGACATGGATAATGGAAACAAGCTGGAAAACACACTTCAAGATATTATCCAGAGCTTCCCCAAGTTAGCAAGACAGGCCAAAATTCAAATTTAGGAAATAGAACATTACTAAGATACTCCAAGAGAGATCAACCCCAAGACATATTATCATCAAATTCTCCAAGTTTGAAATGAAGGAAAAAATGTTAAGAGCAGTCAGAGAGAAAGGCCACTATCACCTACAAAGTGAAGCCCATCAGACTAACAGTGAGCCTCTCAGCAGAAATCCTACAAGCCAGAAGAAATTGGGAGCCAATAGTCAACATTGTTAAAGAAAATAATTTTCAACCCAGAATTTCATATCCAGCCAAACTAAACTTCATAAGCAAAGGAGAAATAAAATCCATTCCAGACAAGCAAGTCCTAAGGGATTTCATCACCACCAGGCCTGCCTTGCAAGAGCTCCTGAAGGAAGCACTAAATAGGGAAAGAAAAAACCTGTACCAGCCACTGCAAAAACACACCAAAATATGAAGACCAATGACAGTATAAAGAAACTGCATTAACTAGTGTGCAAAATAACCAGATTACATCATGATGACAGGACGAAATTCACTCAAGGCAATACTAACTTTAAATGTAAATGGGCTAAATGCCCCCAATTAAAAGACACAAACTGGCAAATTGGATAAAGAATCAAGACCCATTGGTATGCTGTATTCAGGAGACCCATCTCAAGTGCAAACACACATATAGGCTCAAAATAAAGGGATGAAGGAAAATCTAACAAGCAAATGGAAAGCAAAAGGAGGCAAGGGTTGCAATCCTAGTCTCCAACAAAACAGACTTTAAACCAGCAAAGATCAAAAAGACAAAGAAGGGTATCACATAATGGTAAAGAAAGCAATTAAATAAGAAGAACTAACTATACTATACATACATTCACCCAAAACAGGAGCACCCAGATTCATAAAACAAGTCCTTAAAGACCTACAAAGAGACTGAGACTCCCATACAATAATAGTTGGAGATTTTAACACCCCACTGTCAACATTAGACAGATCAACAAGACAGAAAATTAACAAGGATACTCAGGACTTGAACTCAGCTGCAGATTAAGTGGACCTAATAGACATCTACAGAATCTCCACCCCAAATCAACAGAATATACAGTCTTCTCAGTGCCACATGGCACTTATTCTAAATTGACCCCATAATTGGAAGTAAAACACTTCCTTAGCAAATGCAAAACAGTTAAATTATAACAGTTTCTCAGATCACAGTGCAATCAAATTAGAACTCAAGATTATGAAACTAACTCAAAACCAAACAACTACATGGAAATTGAACAACCTGCTTCTAAATGAATTTTGGGTAAATAATGAAATTAAGGCAGAAATCAACAAGTTCTTTGACAACAATTACAACAAAGATCAATGTACCAGAATCTCTCGTACACAGCTAAAGCAGCATTAAGCGGGAAATTTATAGCACTAAATGTTCATGTCAGAAAACTAGAAAGATCTTAAATCAACACCCTAATGTCACAATTAAAAGAGCTAGAGAGGCAAGAGAAAACTATTCCAAAAGCTAGTAGAAGAAAAGAAATAAAGATCAGAGCAGAATTGAAGGAGACAGAAACACAAAAAACTCTCCAAAAAAATCAATGAATCCAAAAGCTGGCTTTGAAAACATTAATAACATAAATGGGCTGCTAGCTAGGCTAATAAAAAAGAAAAGAGAAATGAATCAAATAGACACAATAAAAAATTGTAAAGGGGATATCACCATTGACCCAAAAGAAATACAAACTACCATCAGAAAATACTATAAACATCTTTACACAAATAAACTAGAAAATCTAGGCAAAATGGATAAATTTCAGTACACATAAACCCTCCCAAGACTAAACCAGAAAGAAGTTGAATCCCTGAATAGACCAATAACAAGCTCTGAAATTGAGGCACTAATTAATAGCCTACCAACCAAAAAAAGCACAGGTCCAGATGGACTCACAGCTGAATTCTACAAGAGTACAAAGAGGAGCTGGTACCATTCCTCCTGAAACTATTCCAAACAATTGAAAAGAAGGGACTCCTCCCTAACTCTTTTTTTTTTTTTTTGAGACAGAGTCTCACTCTGTCACCCAGGCTGGAGTGCAGTGGTACAAATGTGGCTCACTGCAACCTTTGTCCCCTGGCTTCAAGCACTTCTCCTGCCTCAGCCCCCAAGTAGCTGGGATTACAGGTGTCTGTCACTGTGCCTGGTTAATTTTTGTATTTTTAGTAGAGCTGGGGTTTCAACATCTTGGCCAGGCTGGCTGTGAACTCCTGACCTCATGATCCACCTGCCTCAGCCTCCCAAAGCGCTGGGATTACGGGCATGAGCCACCATGCCCGGTACTCCCTCATTTTATAAAGCCAGCATCATCCTGATACCAAAGCCTGGCAGAGACACAACAACAAAAGAAAACTTCAGGCCAACATCCCTGATGAACATTGATGAGAAAATCCTCAAAGCACATCCAGCAGCATGTCAAAAAACTTGTCCACCATGATCAAGTCTGCTTCATCCCTAGGGTGCAAGGCGGATTCAACATACACAAATCAATAAATGTAACGCATCACATACACAGAACCAAAGACAAAAACCATGACTATCTCAATACATGCAGAAAAGGCCTTTGATAAAATTCAGTATCTCTTTATGTTAAAAACTCTCAGTCAAGTAGGTATTGGAAACACATATCAAAATAATAAGAGCTATTTATGACAAACCCATAGCCAATATCATATTGAATGGGCAAAAGCTTAAAGCATTCCTTTTGAAAACCAGCACAAAACAAGTATGCCCTCTCTCACCACTCCTATTCAACATTGTATTGGAAGTTCTGGCCAGGGCAATCAGGCAAGAGAAAGATATAAAGCATATTCAAAAAGGAAGAGAGGAAGTCAATTTGTCTATGTTTGAAGACAATATGATTCTATATTTAGAAAACTCCACCATTTCATCCCAAAAATTCCTTAAGCTGATAAGCAACTTCAGGAAACTCTCAGGATACAAAATCAATGTGCAAAAATCACAAGGATTCTTTTACACCAACAATAGACAAGTAGAGAGCCAAATCATGAAGAAACTCCCATTCACAATTGCTACAAAGAGAATAAAATACCTAGGAATACAGCTAACAAGGGAAGTGAAAGACCTCTTTCAGGAGAACTAGAAACCACTCCTCAAGGAAATAAGAGATGACACAAATGGAAAAACATTCCATCCTCATAGATAGGAAGAAACAATGTTGTGAAATTGGCCATACTTCCCAAAGTAATTTATAAATTCTAATCTATTCCTATCAAACTACCACTGATTCTCTTTACAGAATTAGAGAACACTACTTTAAATTTGATATGGAATCAAATAACACCCTGTATGGCTAAGACAATCCTAAGCAAAAAGAACAAAGTTGAAGGTGTCATGCTACCTGACTTCAAACTATACTATAAGGCTACACTAACCAAAAAAGCATGGTACTGGTACTAAAAGAGACATATAGACCAATGGAACAGAAGAAAGATCTCAGAAACAACACCACATATCTACAGCCATCTGATCTTTAACAAACCTGACAAAAACAAGCAATGGGGAAAGGATAGTCTATTCAGTAAATGGTGCTGGGAAAACTGGCTAGCCATATGCAGAAAACTGCAACTGGACCCCTTCCTTACACCTTATACAAAAATTAACCCAAGATGGATTAAAGACTTAAATGTAAAACCCAAAACCATAAAAACCCCAGAAATAAACCTAGGCAATACCATTCAGGACATAGGTATGGGCAAAGACTTCATGGTAAAAACACCAAAAGCAATTGCAACAAAAGCCAAAATTGACCAAAATTGACAAATGAGATCTAATTAAACTAAAGAACTTCTGCACAGCAAAAGATACTATCATCAGAGGGAACAGGCAACACAAAATGGAAGAAAATTTTTTCAATCTACCTATCTGACAAATATCTAATATCCAGACTTTATAAGGAACATAAACAAATTTACAAGAGAAAAAAAAACACAACCTCATCAAAATCAAAAAGTGGGTCAAGGATATTCACAAAGACTTCTCAAAAGAACATATTTACATGGCCAACAAACATGAAAAAAAGCTGAACATAACTGATCATTAGAGAAATGCAACTCAAAACCACAATGAGATACCATCTCATGCCACTCAGAATGGCAATTATTAGAAAGACAACAAACAATAGACGCTGGTGAAGCTGTGGAGAAATAGGAACACTTTTACACTGTTGGTAGGAATGTAAATTAAGTCAACCATTGTGGAAGACAGTATGGCAATTCCTCAAGGAGATAGAACCAGAAATGCCATTTGACCCAGTAATTCCATTACTGAGTACATACCCAAAGGATATAAATCATTCTACTATAAAAACACTTGCACACATATGTTTATTGCAGCACTATGTACAACAGCAAAGTCATGGAACCAACCCAAATGCAATGCTCATCAATGATTGGTTAAGGAAAATGTGGTACATATACACCATGGAATACTGTGCAGCCATAAAAAGGAATGAGATTATCTCCTTTGCAGGGACACAGATGAAGCTGGAAGCCATCATCCTCTGCAAACTAACACAGGACCAAAAAATAAAAACAAACACCACATGTGCTCACTCATAAGTGGGAGTTGAACAACAAGAACAAATGGACACAGGAAGGGGAACAACACATACCAGGGCTGGTTGGGGGCTGGGGAGTGAGGGGAGGAAACTTGGAGGATGGGTCAATAGGTGCAGCAAACCATCATGGCACATGGATACCTATTTAGCAAACCTGCACAGTCTACACATGCATCCCGGAACTTAAAGTAAAATTAAAAAACAAAAAGAAAAGAAACATATTTCACCTATATAGACACACATAGATTGAAAATAAAGAAATCAAAAAAGGTATTCATTGCAAATAGAGACCAAAAAAGAGCAGGAGTGGCTACACTTATATCAGACAAAATTGATATCAAGACAAAAACTATAAAAAGAGACAAAGAAGGTCACTATGTAATAATAAAGGGATCAATTTAGCAAGACAATAACAATTTTAAATATATATGCAATTATTAGTAAGGCATGGTAGTAAGTGCCTGTATTCCCAGCTACTTGGGAGACAGAGATGAGAGGATTGCTTGAGCCTGGAGGGCAGAGGTTGCAATGAACTGAGATCATGCTACTTCACTCCAAACTTGGCAACAGAATGAGACATTGTCTGTCTCTCTATATATAATGACAAAGGGGTCAATTTAGCCTAAGAATGTAATGATTGTAAATATATATGCATTCAACCGGGAACACCCAGATGTATAGAACAAATATTATTAGAACTAAAGAGAGAGATAGGCTAGGCGCAGTGGCTCACGCCTATAATCCCAGCACTTTGGGAGGCCAAGGCAGGTGGATCACAAGGTCAAGATATCGAGACCATCCTGGTCAACATGGTGAAACCCTGTCTCTACTAAAAATACAAAAATTAGCTGGGCATGGTGGTGCGCACCTGTAGTCCCAGCTACTCGGGAGTCTGAGGCAGGAGAATTGCTTGAACCTAGGAGGCGGAGGTTGCCATAAGCCAAGACTGCACCATTGCACTCCAGCCTAGGTAGCAAGAGCAAAACTCCATTTCAAAAAAAAAAGAGAGAGAGAGATAGACCCTAATGCAATAATAGCTCAAAACTTCAACACTCTGCTTTCAGCATTGGAGAGATCATCCAGACACAAAATCAGAAAAGAAATATTGGACTTAATCTGCACTGTAGACAAAATTAACCTAATATATTTGCAGAACATTTCATGTAATGGTTACAGAATGCATATTCTTCTCCTCAGCACAATTTCCAAGGACAGATCATATGTTAGCCCACAATACACACCTTAACAATTAAAAAAAAAAGAAAGAAATTACATAAAGTACCTTCTCTGACCACAATGGAATAAAACTAGAAATCTCTAAGAATAGGAATTTTGGAAATATGCAAACACATGGAAATAAAACAATATGCTCCTGAATTATCAATGGGTTGCTGAAAAATTAAAAAGGAAACTTTAAAGTTTCTTAAAACAAAACTGGAAATACAACATAGTAAAGCCTATAGGATACAATAATAGCAGTACCAAGAAGAAAGTTGAAAAATTTAAAGCAATAAGTGCCTACATCAACAAAAATAGAAAAACTCCAAATAAACAACCTGATGGCACACCTTAAAGCACTAGACAAGCAAGAGCAACCCAAAATTAGTAGACGAAAACATAGACTGAATAACAGAGCTGAAATAAATGAAATTGAAATTTTAAAAGCACAAAAGATCAACAAAATAAAAAGTTGTTTTTTGAAAAGATAAACTAAATTAACTAAACCTTCAGCCAAACTAACAAAAAAAAGACAAGATCCAAATGAATAAAATCAGAGATGAAAATGGAAACATTATAACCAATACCATAAAAATTCAACGGATCATTAGATGCTATTATAAGCAGCTATATGCCAATAAATTGGCAAACCCAGAAGAAATGATTAAGTTCGTAGACACATACAACCTACCAGGATTGAACCATGAAGAAATCCAAAACCTGGACAGATCAGTAATAAGTAATGAGATCAAAGCTGCAATAAATAGTCTTCCTGGAAAGAGAAGCCAAGGACCCAATGGCTTCACTGCTGAATTTTCCCAAACATGTAAAAGAAAACTAATATTAATTCTACTCCAACTATTCCCAAAAACAGAGGAGGGAATACTTCTAAGCTCACTCTATGAGGCCAGTATTACTCTGTTACCAAAACCAGACAAAGACATGTCAAAAAAGAAAACTACAAGCCAATATCCCCAACGGGCATTGATACTGAAACCCTCAACAATATATTAGCAAACTGAATTCAACAACACTTAAAAAGATTATTTATCGGCCAGGTACAGTGATTCACGCCTGTAATCCCAGCACCTTAGGAGTCCAAGGCTGGTGAATCACGAGGTCAGGAGATCGAGACCATCCTGGCCCATCTCTACTAAAATACAAAAAACTAGCCAGACATGGTGGTGTGCACTGTAGTCCCAGCTACTTGGGAGGCTGAGGCAAATTGAAAATACAATGAGATATTATCTCACCCAGTTAAAATGGTTTTTATGCAAAACACAGGCAATAACAAATGCTGGCGGGGATGTGGAGAAAAGTGAACCCATATACATTGTTGGTAGAAATGTAAATTAGTACAACCGCTATGAAGAACAGTTTGGAGATTCCTCAAAAAACTAAAAATAGAGCTACCATAAAATCCAGAAATTCCACTGCTGGGTATATACTTCAAAAAAAGGAAATCAGTATATCAAAGACATCACTCTTATGTTTATTGCTGCAATATTCACAATAGTTAAGATTTGGAAGCAACTTAAGTGTCCATCAACAGATGATTGAATAAAGAAAATGTGATATATACACATAATTGAGTACTACTCAGCCTTGAAAAATAATGAAACCCTGTTATTTGCAACAACATGGATGGAACTGGAGGACATTATGTTAAGTGCAGAACATGATGTTAATTACAAATAAACCAGACACAGAAAGACAAATTTCATATGTTCTGACTTATTTGTGGGAGCTAAAAATGAAAACAACTGAATTCATGGAGATGTGCAGTAGAATGATACTAACCAAGGGCTGAGAATGGTAGTGGGAGGAGGAGCGTAAATGGGATAGTTAATGAATACAAAAATATAGTTAGATAGAATTAATAATATCTTGTATTTGACAGCACAACAGGGTGATTACAGTGAACAACAATTTATTGTACATTTAAAAAAGATCAAAAAGAGTATAATTGCATTATTTGTAACACAAAGAAGGGATAAATGCTTGAGATGATGGCTATTCCAATTACCCTTATGTGATTACTATGCATTGTATGCCTGTATCAAAATACCTTATGTACATCATGAATATATATGTGTATGCATGTATATATTATGTACCTACAAAAATTAAACATAATAAAGTAGCATTTCTATACATCAATAACATTCAAGTTCAGAGACAAATCAAGAATGCAATTCAATTTAAAATATCCACACTATATATATATTTAGGGATACGTCTAACCAAGGAGGTGAAAAATCTCTACAAGGAGGACTACAAAACATTACTGAAAGAAATCACAGATGATACAAAAAAAAATAGAAAAACATTCCATGCTCATGGATTCCAACAATCAATGTTGTTAAAATGGCCATACTGCCCAAAGCCATCTGCAGATTTAATGCTATTCCAACAAATGTACCAACATCATTTTTTACGGAATTAGAAAATGCTATTCTAAAATTAATATGGAACCAAAAAGCAGATGAAATAGCCAAAGCAATCCTAAGCAAAAAGAACAAAGCTGGAGGCATCACATTACCTGACTTCAGACTATAAAGCTACAGTGACCAAAACAGCATGGTACTGGTACAAAAACAGACACATAGACAAATGGAACCGAATAGATAGCCTAGAAATAAAACTGCACACCTACAGCCATCTGATCTTTCACAAAGTCTACAGAAATAAGCAATGTGGAAAGGACTCCCTATTCAATAAACGGTGCAGGGATAGCTGGCTAGCCATATGCAGAAAAATGAAACCGAACCCCTCCCTTTCACCATATACAAAAATTAACTCAAGATGGATTCAAGATTTACATGTAAGACCTCAAACTATAAAAATTCTAAAAACAACAACAACAACTAGGAAACACCATTCTTGACAACAGCCTTGGGAAAGAACCTATGACAAAGTCCTCAAAAGCAATTGTAACAAAACCAAAAATTGACAAGTGAACCTAACCAAATGAAAGAGCTTCTGGACAGTAAAAGAAACTACCAACAGAATAAGGAATCTACAGAATGGGAGAAAACATATGCAAATGATACATCTGACAAAGGTATAATATCCAGAATCTATAAAGCACTTAAACAATTGAACAAGCAAAAATTTAAAAAGGCTGGGCGTGGCTCACACCTGTAATCCCAGCACTTTGGGAGGCTGAAGCAGGCCGATCGCCTGAGGTCAGGAGTTCAACACCAGGCTGGCCAACAGGGTGAAACCGTGTCTCTACTAAAAATACAAAAATTAGCCAGATATGGTAACGCCCAATCGTAATCCCAGCTACTTGGGAGGCTGAGGCAGGAGAATTGCTTGAATTCAGAAGCCAGAGGTTGCAATTTGCTGAGATCATGCTACTGCAGTCCACACTGGGGACAGAGCTAGACTCTGTCAATCAATCAATCAATTAAAAAAACATGCAAAAGTGGGCAAAAGACAAACCACGGCAAGATATCATCTCACACCAGTTAGAATGGCCATTATTAAAAAGTCAAAAAACAACAGAAGCTAGTGCAGCTGCAGAAAAAAGAGAATGCTTCCACACTGTTGGTGGAAATGTAAATTAGTTCAATCACTGTGGAAAGCAGTTTGGAAATTTCCCAAAGAACTTAAAACAGAGATACCTTATGACTCAACAATACCATTGCTGAGTATATATCCAAAAGAAAAGTAATTGCTCTACCATAAAGACACATGCACTTGCATGTTCATTGAAGCACTATTCACAATAACAAAGTCATGGAATCAACCTAAGTACCTATCAATGGTAGATTAAAGAAAATGTAGTATGTACACACCACGGAATACTCTGCCGCCATAAAAAAGAAGAAAATCGTGTCCTTGACAGCAACATAGGTGGAGCTACCCAAACACAGTATGTCCTCACTTGTAAGTGGGAGCTAAACACTGGGGATTTGTAGACATAAAGATATCAACGATAGACACTGTGGACTGCTAGAGGGGCAGGAAAGAAGCATGAGGGTGCTATGCTTACTACCTGAGTATAGATCATTTATACTCCAAACCTCAGCATCACACAACATACCCATATAATAAGCCTGCTCATATACCCCCTAAACTTAAAATAAAAGTTGAAGTTATTTTAAAAACTGCAGATGTAAGGCAAGCTATAAAACTGGTTGGCTTGATGACTCAATGATACCCTCTATTCACTAATATTTCTATTCCACCATCCTTAGCATCTGCTTCTTTCTAAGGTTGCTTCTATTTATGACCATCAGATTATTTCAACAAAAATGGGGCTATATCCTTTCTTATTCACAAAAGAAAATAATATTTTGCATGAATCATGAGTCAAAATAATTGTTTTGCTTTTTGATTGGTCCAATGTCGGTCACATAATGTATACACTGGTCAATGTTAGCCTTGGACCTTGAACCAATTATCATTCATTCTATTCCTACCCTATTGCATAAATGTCCCTATCTATACAACAAGGAGAAGGGGTGTTGGAGAGTCAACAACACCTCTTTTATAGGGTTTCACAAGAAAAAATGTGGAAGTGTGACCATTCCAATAGAGAGAAGCCTCGAATATATACAGGAAGACATACAAAAAAAGAGAGGGAGAAAAAGTTATAATGATAGGTTGGGTCCACACTATCAAAGGATTTGAGCATCAAGGTGAAGTAATTAATCTTTTAATAAATTAGGGATTATTTTTTAAATTCCTAAATTTTTTAACTGTTATTTTAGGTTCAGAGGTACATGTGCAGGTTTTCTTTGTAAGTCACAGGGATTTGGTGTACAGATTATTTCATCACCCTGGTAATGAGCATAGTACCTGATAGGTAGCTTTTTAATCCTCTCCCTTCTCTCACCCTCCACCCTCAAGCAGCCTCCAAGATATGTTGTTCTGCTCTTTATGTCCATGTGTACTCCATGTTTAGCTCCCACTCATAGGTGAGAATATGCAGTGTTTGGTTTTCTGTTCTTGAGTTAGATGGCTTAGGATTATGGCCTCCAGCTCCATTTGTGTTGCTGCAAAGGACATCATCTTATTCTTTTTTATTGCTACATAATATTCCATGATATAAAAGTACCAAATTTTCTTTGTCCAGTCTATCATTGATGGCTATTTAGGTTGATTCCATGACTTTGCTATTATGAAAAGTGCCTTATGGTAGAATGACTTCTATTTCTTTGGGTACATATCCAACAATGGGATTGCTGGGTTTAATAGTAGTTCTATTTTAAGTTATTTGAAAAATTGCCACACTGCTTTTTACAACAGCTAATTTACATTCCCACCAGAAGCGTATGAATGTTCCCTTTGCTCTACGCCCTTGTCAGTATCTGTTATTTTTTGACTTTTTAATAAGAGCCATTCTGACTGGTTTGAGATGGTATATCACTGTGGTTTTGATTTTCATTTTCCAATGATTAATGATGTTGAACATTTTTTCATATGCTTGTTGGCTGCATGTCTGACTTCCTTTGACAAGTGCCTGTGGACATCTTTTGCCCACTTTTTAATGGGGTTGTGTTTTGCTTGCTAATTTGTCCAAGTTTCTTATAATTCTGGACATTAGACCTCTGTCAGATGCATAGTTTGCAAATATATTCTCCCATTCTATAAGTTTTTTTTTTACTCTTTTGATAGTTTCTCTTGCTATGCAGAAGCTCTTTCATTTGATTAGGTCCACTTGTCAATTTTATTTTTGTTGCAATTGTTTTTGGTGTCTTCATCATGGAATCCATAACAGGGTCTGGAATGGTATTTCCTAGGTTATTTTCTAAGGTTTTTATAGTTTTAGGTTTTACATTTAAGTCTTTAATCCATCTTGAGTTTGTTTTTGTGTATGAAGTTAAGAAGGGGTCCAACTTCAATCTTCTGCATAAGGCCAGCCAGTTATACTAGCACCATTTATTAAATAGGGAGTTCTTTCCCCATTGCTTATTTTGGTCAACTTTGTGAAAGATCAGATGACTACAGTTGTGTGGTCTTATGCCTGGGCTCTCTATTCTGTCCCATTGGTCTATATGTCTGTTTTTGTACCAGTACCATGCAGTTTTGGTTACTGCAGCCTTCTAGTATAGCTCAAAGTTCGGTAACATGATGACTCTAGCTTTGTTCTTTTTATTTAGGACTTCTCTGGCTCTTTAGTTTCCTTTTTGGTTGCACATTAATTTCAGAATAGCTTTTACTAATTTTTTAAAAAATTATTTTAGTGGTTTTGTTGTTTGTTTTAACACGATAGGGTCAATAATCAGATAACTACCTTAGAACGATATATTTGGAAACCATTTTCAGAATGCTTTAGACTGAAAAGTCATTAGCTGGGTTCCCAATATATTGTATCAGATTAAATGCACTAAATTCCTAAGTTTGATGAAGATGATAGGGGGAAAGCTTCAGTAACAGAAAGCATTGAGGAGGTTGTGTTTAAGGGACATTTTGAGCAATTGTATATAAGAGAGAATAAAGGCAAAGTTGAAAATAACTCAAAATCTGAGAAGACGGGAGTGGGAGTCGACTGGAAGGTGTTAAGGAGAGAAATAATGAGATCAGTTTCTAAATTCTAAGGCATTGTATGGAAACTTCCAGTGGGTAGTTAGAATTCAGGTCTGAGAGTTGAGAGAGAGATGAGAATTGAATTGATGGGACTTTGACAGGGAGAGTAAGAAATTAGACAAAAATGGGAAGAGGCTAAACACAAAACTTCAGGTGGCATCTACATTCTATGAAGAAACATGACTAAAAACTATGGAAAGTGACTGAGCCAGCAGAGAAGGAGAAAGACAGCTGATGGCAGAGGAGCTCAGTGAGTATTCCAGGATGAGGCTCCAAGGTAAAGCATGTGGTAACTGCACAAACGTGAAGTAGAATGAAGAATGAGGAAATGCCTGTTTTATTAGGCGATTTGAGGGTAAACTGGTGACATTTCAGAGACCTAGACTCTTCTCCTGTGTATGGTAACATCTAGATTTTCACTTTGACAAAAGCAATGGCTGCTTCTTTCAACACTATTACGGACTGAATTGTGTCACCCAAAATTCATATGTTGAACCCTAATGTAATGGTATTTGGAGATGAGAGCTTTGAGTTAATTAGGGTTAAATAACATCATCAGGGTAGGGCCCTAATTTAATGGGATTAGTGCCCTTATAAAGGAGAATGAGCAAAAATCAGCTCTCCCTCTCTTTCCACACATTCACATGGAAAAGGCACATGAGGGCACAGTGAGAAGGTGGCCCTCTACAAGCTAGAAAGAGAGCCTTCACTATAAACCAGCAATGATGACTTTAGACTTGTAGCCTCCAGAACTGTAAAAAATAAATGTCACCCAGTCTGGAAAGTTTTGGTATGGCAACCAAAAGACTAATACCATCACCAATAAAGCAACAATGTTTGATTTGCCAGTTCTGGAAAATGCCCCCCTCAGGAATACTTAGACCTGGGTTCTGTCCCTGGGTCCTAAGTAACTCAAGGCCATTGGATTAGTAACAACCTCTCTGAGCTTCAGTTGCAGAATCCAGAGAAAGAGGACACTGAAGTAAACCATCTCAGAGGTTCTTTGAAAGTTTTCTGGTCTATTTTCCAAGAAGCAATTCCAGTGTTAGAAGGTTGCTAAATATCAAGCCCCCAAAGAGCAACTACATCATCTTCATTACTAGAGATAGGTATTCAGAAAACAGGCATAGAGGACATCTTAAATAATTTTCTACTACAAAAATTTTGTGCTGTTTGACAAGATTGTTGGCAGCCCCTGAGTTGGTATAGTCAAGAAAACGCCTGGCAGGAAAGAAGTGTCATTCAGAGAAAACACTGATTTTTTTAAAATGTGAATTGCAGGCTTCTCTTCTCCTTTCCTTTATAAACTATGATTAGGCTTTACTTTGCTTGAGTTTACAATAATGATACTTTTACACACAGCACTGTGCATTCTGAAGAGTGGGCCTGAAAGTACTTTACCATCTCAGAGTAGAGTCCTTTCCTAGCAGGGTGTGTTGCTAAGCCCTCTCTGCTTTGCCCCGCCTCCGTGGTTTGTTAATCAGCAGGAATTCTTTTCAGGGCAGGGGGACTAGGGTGAAAGCTCTAAAGCAGCAAACTTCCACTGACACAAAAAGCAAGGAGGATCCAGGGAAAGGAAAGAAAAGAAGGGAACTCCCATTGACTGAAGGTCTAAGGTGCACCACGTGCAATATTTGATATTTTCACCTGGGTTTATTCATTCTAACTTTATTCCATACAAATGGCCACTCAAATACTCTGTAAGAAAAGTTAACCTACACCTGTGAGTTCCTCTCTGCCAGGCTTTTGCTGTTTTTACTTATTTTGACCCTGTAGCATCTGTACATGAGGCAAATGAAACCACCATTTTGGAAGGAGCTAACAAATTCATGGTGAACAAAATGGCAGCAATCAGGAATCAGGGAAGCCACTGTTCCAAGCTATTTCCTCTTGCCTAGAAATCAAGAATAGGAGGCATAGGAAGAGCACTGACTTTAAAGTCAGACAGAATTTCTGGGGTAGAAAAGATACTGAATGAAAATTTTGATGCCACAAATTTGTACTGAGTCAATGCTATTCTATTTCATTCTCAATTTTCCCAAAGTTCACACACGATCGCTCTCTCTGGAGCACAATTAGATCTCCCAGGAAACTCAGTCTTGGGTTTGATTCAACTTGTTTTATTTATAGACTTGTTATATTTATAGTTAAATATAAAGGTGTTTCCTACATTTATATACAACTTCATAATGGTTTTCAAAGCATTTTCAACAGTTCATCTCATTTTATTCACATAAATATGTGATGTTCATTGTCATGTTTTATACACAAAGAAAATGAAGTATGATATAAAACTTAAATTATTTGGTCTAAAACAGCAACCCATAAATATTAATAGACAACTCTCAGGAGGAACACAGTTGTATACAAAATCTTCCAACCCAATAAAATTTTAAGTTTTAACATACATACAGAAAAGCCAAAAAAAAAAAAATCATAAGCATGCAGCTCATGGAATTTTCACAAAAAAATTTTAAAAACACATACCAATGTAGCCAATGCACTGATTAAGAAACAGGACATTAACCGCACTTCAGAGATTTCCCTCATGCCCCTTCCGTTTACCACTTAGAGGAATCAATACTAAGCAACTATTTAGGAAAAAAAGACTATGACTTATAAACTGAGATAAGGTTATCATTTATTGCGAAGTTATTTAACATAGTGAAAAATCACAAACATTATAAATATCCAGTTCCTAAGGAATGGTTAAATAAATCATGGTATACTTATAGACAAGAATAATATTCACATTTGGCCTCCAATTAAAATATAGAAAGTAAAGAGTGTAGTTCTCACTCTAACAAGAACAAACCACATAAGCTACAAAGTCATAGTTTTTAAAAAACTTCTCAGAGATCTGAAAATAGAAAAAAACTTAAATGAACCAGATCTCAAAAATGATGGCATTTTTTAGATGAGAAGAGACACATAGCTGCTTTCATCCTTAGCACAGAGGTAGGAGGAAGAGGAAGCCATCTTAAATGGGAATAAGGAGAAACAATCTGTATTTTTCAGGAACTTTTAATAGCTACATATGGGCTATAATGAAAAATTAAAACCCTGAAGAGGGCCAGCCACACAATGAGTCCATACCCATCTACCACCTCTTTTCTACTAGTCTTTTCAAAGTGAAAGGTTTAGTACACTGATGGGTGGAGGCAGAACAGGAGAGCTGAGAGAAATCCCACATGAAGCACGTGGGAAGTTCCTCAAGTCCAAGTGTAAAGACAGAGAGAACTGACAGAACTCCTTCAAGTTGCTCCAGTAGGCAGTCTACAGCCTCTCCTAGCACACTGAAGCTTTCCTCCTAAGGCTAGGAACAAAGCAGAAGGAAAGAGCTCACTAAGTTCAGAAAGCCAAGAAAACAAACTCTCTGTGACCCAAAAATCTAGCATCTAGGCAGCAACGCAGAGAAATCAATCACAGGTTAGAAATCTGATGACTATCTCTAAAACAGAGATAAATCTCTTTTCTACTAGTCTTCTCAAAGTGAAAGCTTTAGTACACTGATGGATGGAGTATTCCCATTAGCAGGTTATGAGATCTAAGTATCTCAGAGACACTCAAATCTCATGACTTGCTAATGGGAAAGTCCTAATCCTGTCCTCAAAATATTTGAAGTAGATGGGGAATGGAATCTAAAGATGCAACAAAACCCAGCACAACTTGCACAACTACTGAGTAGATTCCCACACTAGATTCTGATACCTCTTGTATCAGATCTCATACTAAAGACCTGACAGAAGAAGGAATAATATGTCCTTCTTTAAGGGTAAAAATTATTTAATTCAATCTCTATTTTTTTTTTGACACACAATCTTCAACATATAATTAAAGGTTAGAAGATATGTAAAGGTGGATCCAAGGCTAAGAGAAGAAATACTCAATAAAGGCAGGTCCCCAAATAATTCAAACTTGAAAGTACAAGAAAATAACTTTTTTTAATGTATTATTTATTTTCTTTATAAATTTTATTTTCTGTTTGGGGGTACATGTGAAGGTTTGCTACATAAGTTAGCCCATGTCTTTGGGGTTTGTTGTACAGATTAGTTCATCACCCAGCTATTAAGTCCAGTACCTAATAGTTACCTTTTCAGCTCCTCTCCCTCCTCCCACCCTTCACCCTCAAGTAGACCCCAGTGTCTGCTGTTTCTGTCTTTGTGTTCATAAGTTCGTATCATTCAGCTCCCACTTATAAGTGAGAACATGTGGTATTTGGTTTTCTGTTCCTGCATTAGTTTGCTAATGACAATAGCCTCCAGCTTCATCCATGTTCCTGCAAAAAATATAATCTCATTCTTTTTTATGACTACATAGTATTCCATGGTACATACGTACCACACTTTCTTTATCCAATCTGTCATGGATGGGCATTTAGGTTGATTCCATATCTTTGCTATTGGGAATAATGCTGCAATTAGCATTCATATGCACGTGCCTTCATGACAGAATGATTCATATTCCTCCAAGTATATACCCAGTGATGGGATTGCTAGATCAAATAGTAGTTCTGCTTTTAGCTCTCTGAGAAATGTCCATGCTGCTTCCACAATGGTTGAACTAATTTACACTCCCACCAACAACGTATAAGCATTCCTTTTTCTCCACAACCTCACCAGCATCTATTATTTTCTGACTTTTTAATAGCAGTCTGACTGGTATGAGATGGTATCTTATTATGGTTTTAATTTGCATTTCTCTGATGACCAGTGATATTGAGCTTTTTTCATACGCTTGTTGGCTGCATGTATGTCTTCTTTTGAGAATTGTGTGTTCATGTTCTTTGTACACTTTTTAACGGGGTTGTTTTTCTCTTGTAAATTTCAGTTCATTATAGAAGCTGGATATTAGACCCTTATCAGATGCATAGTTTACAAATATTTTCTCCCATTCTATATGTTGTCTATTTATTCTGTTTATTGTTCCTTTTGCTATGCAGAAGCTCTTAAGTTTAATTATATCCCACTTATCAATTTTTGCTTTTGTTGCAAGTGCTTTTGATGTCTTTGTCATGAATCTTTGCCTGTTCCTATGTCCAGGATAGTATTGCCTAGGCTGTCTTCCAGGGTTTTTATAGTTTTAGGTCTTCTAAGTTTTTAATCTATCTTGAGTTGATTTTTGTGTATGGTGTATAGAAGGGG
Organism: Cebus imitator; assembly: GCF_001604975.1. Lineage (NCBI taxonomy): Eukaryota > Metazoa > Chordata > Mammalia > Primates > Cebidae > Cebus > Cebus imitator. Next base: position 2,000,409 of record NW_016107679.1, on the reverse strand, counting down.
TCTAGCTTCAATCTTCAGTTGTTCAATCTTCGGTCCAGTTAGCCCAGCCCCATTTATAGAATAGAGAGTCTTTTCCCCATTGCTTGTTTTCGGTCAACTTTGTGAAAGATCAGATGGCTATACATGTGCAGTCTTATTTCTGGGTTCTCTATTCTATTTCATTAGTCTATGTGTCTGTTTTTGTGCCATTACCATGCTGTTTTGGTTACTGTAGCCTTCTAGTATAGTTTGAAGTCAGGTAACATGATGCCTGCAGCTTTTTCCTTTTTGCTCAGGATTGCCTTGGCTATTCGGGCTCTTTTCTGGTTCCACACAAATTTTAAAATAGCTTCTTCTAGTTCTGGAAGAATGTCATTGGTTGTTTGATAAGAATAGAATTGAATCTGTAAGTTGCTGAGAGCAGTACAGCCATTTTAATGACATTAATTTGTCCTATCCATGATCAGGGGATGTTTTTCCATTTGTTTGTCTTCTCTGATTTCTTCAGTGTTTTGTAATTCTTATTGTACAGATCTTTTATCTCCCTAGATAGCTATATTCCTAGGTATTTTATTCTTTTTTGTGGCAATTGTGAACGGGACTGCCTTTCTGATTTGGCTCTTGGTTTGACTGTTGTTGGTGTATAGGAATGCTAGTGATATTTGTACATTGATTTTGTATTCTGCAACTTTACTCAAGTTGTTTATCTGCTGAAGGAGCTTTTAGGCCTAGACTGTGTATGGGGTTTTCTAGATACAGAATCATGTCATCTGCAAACAGAGATATAGTTTGACTTTCTCTCTTCCTATCTGGATGCCCTTTTCTCTCTTGCCTGATTGCTCTGGCTACAACTTCCAATACTATGTTGAATAGAAGTGGTGAGAGAAGGCAACCTTGTGCAAGTTTTCAAGAAGAATGCATCCAGCTTTTGCCCATTCAGTATAATGTTGGCTGTGGGTTTGTCGTAGACGGCTGTTATTATTTTGAGGCATGTTCCTTCAATACCTAGTTTACTGAGAGTTTTTAATATGAAAGGGGGCTGAATTTTATTAAGAAAAAGAATTTTAAAATAAATGACATAAGTAATAAAGACTTGCAGAAAAAAATGCATTCAAAGATGGGAATTTCCAAAGGTAAATTAAGATTATAAAAGCAACCAATGAAAATTTCAGAAATGAAAAAGCATAAAACCAAAATGAAAACTAAGAGTGAAATAGCAGATAGAACACAAGAGAGGAATCAGTGCACTTAAATGCAGATCAATAAAAAGTATCCAAACTTAAATTCTGGAAAAAAAAAAGTGAAAAAAAAAACAGACCAAGCATTTGAGAACTGTCAGAATACCAAACCATCTAATTAATATAAGGATAACTGATAAATATGCAGAAGATAACAGAGGATATATAAAGAATATGAAACAAAAACTCATTTCATGATTCTGAAACTTCCCATCACATCTAGAGCATATAAAAGGGTTATGAATGGAGGATTCAAAAAGAGGAAGATGGAAGAAAGAGTTATTTTGGATACTGTTTTTTTGGGAGAGGGTAATACTCTGTGGCCCACACTCTCTCCTAGTCTGTGAGAGGTGGATACAAGGGAGTGTTGCATCCTAACTCTAAGCCTTGTGGAAAGGGTTTCACCAAAACCACAGAAAATTTTTTAAAGAGAACATTTAGTGGGCTATATTCCTGCTACCCACAGCCAAGGGCAAGAGGGCAGGTTATAAGGGATGCCTGCCCCTACCTCAAGAGAAAGGGGCTCTGTAATTTGGGATACCAAATGAAACTGTTCCTAACACCTGGCTGGAAATTCCAAAGGACAAACAACGAGGGGCTGAGCAGCTTTGCTGGAGGTGAAGAGAAGGGGCTGGCTGGGCATGCTGTACTCTCAGGATGAAGAACTCTGAGGGTGCTCTCAGAAGAGGGGCAGAGAGTTTTTCATCATAATTACTATAGCAACATTAAATAGTTGTTATTAGCTTGGAATATTCCATAAAGAGTTGCCTTATTTTAAAGTAGGTGAACTCTGTGCCTGTCAAATATGGAGTGTGGGTGTATATCATTTGGTAGAACTGGCTGTCATTTCTAGTGGACTCCCATGGGTTATGTCAGACAAAAAAAGCTGTCTATAAGTGGCACTTAGGAAAGCCACTAGACAAAATCAGCTGAGGCATCAAAGGAGAGTAATAATCAACTTTTAGATTCATTTTTACAGCAAATATCTATCATGGTCCTGCTATCTCTGATGCAAAATGCTAAATATTTTGGGGGCGACAGATCAAAGGTGGCCGATTAGGAGCAGCTCAGGATTGCAGCTCCCAGTGAACGTGTGGAGGGTGAGTGGACACAGCATTTCCAGAGGATTTTTATTGCCCACAGACCAGGAGATTCCCAGGCGGAGGAGCCCCACAGATCGCCAGCGTAGCTGTTTTGGCCGGCGCGGCTGTTTTGGCTAGCACTCCAGCACGGCAGTTCTCCACACAAAACACACGGGTCCGGGCACCATTTTAGCTGGCGATTGGAGCTCCTGGGATACAGAGTCACCCATTCAACTGATTAAAAAAAAAGGGGGGGGACTGAAACAGGGAGCCAGGCCAGGAGATTCCCAGGCAAAAAAGTGCCATGAATCTCAGCACGGCTGTTTCAGCTGGTGCAGTGGGTCACTGCACAGGAAATCACACAGATCCCAGTGCCTTTTCAACAGGCGACTGGAACACCTTGAAGACAGAGTCACCTGTTCAACTCAAAAAAAAAGGGGAGTTCTGAGGCAGGGAGCCAGGTGATCAGGCTTAGCTGGTCCCACCCCCACAAAAAAACAGCAATCTGAAATGCTCTGGATTGAGAGGTTCACAGCAAGCACAGCTGGACCCAGAATGATCCAGCTCTGTTGCGGAGGGGGGTCTGCCATTACCAAGGCAGTCCCCCACTACAGAGGTAGTCCGCCATTGCTGAGGCAGCCCACCATTGCTGAGGCAGCCCACCATTACAGAGAGAGTCCACCATTATAGAGGCAGGCCACCATTGCCGAGGCAGTTCTAACTATACCCATATAAACAGGACTGCAGGGAAGTTCACACGGCAGCTGGGCGGAGCCCGCAGCTGCTCAGCAAAGCCTCTGCAGGCAGACAGTGACTAGGCTGCCTCCCGGCTGGGCAGGGCAGCCCTGAAAAAAGGCAGCAGCACAACAGAAACTCAATAAAGCCCTAAATCCCCAGTACAGAGCACCTGGGGAAAAAGGGGGGGATTATGAGTTCTGCTGCAGCATACTTAAACGTACCTGCCCAGCAGCTCTGAATTAACAATGGAGCTCACAGCTCAGCACTTGAGCTCCAATAAAGGATAGACTGTCTCCCCAAGCAGCTCCCTGACCCCCGTATATCCAAAGAGTCACCTCATAAAGGAGAGCTCAGAATGACATCTGGTGGGTGTCCTTCTGGGACAAAGATAGCAGAAGAAGAAACTGGCAGCAACCCTTACTGTTCTGCAGCAGCTGCAGGTGATCCCCAGGCAAGCAGGGCCTGGAGTGGACCTCAGCAGTCCTACAGCAGAGGGGCCTGAATGTTAGAAGGAAAAATAAGAAACAGAAAGAAATAACTTCATCATCAACAAATGGGACCTCCACTCAGAGACCCAGTCTGAAAGTCAACAACTACAAAGATGACAGGTGGATAAATCCGCAAAGATGTGAAGAAACCAGCACAAAAAGGATGAACACACCCAAAACCAGAAAGCCTCTCCTCCTACAAGGGATCACAACTCCTCACCAGCAAGGGAACAAGGCTGGATAGAGAATGAATGTGATGAATTGACAGAATCAGGCTTCAGAAGGTGGGTAATAAGAAACTTCTGTGAGCTAAAAGAACATGTTCTAACCCAATGCAAAGAAACTAAGAACCTTGAAAAAAGATTTAAAGAAATGCTAACTAGAATAAACAAATTCGAGAGGAATATAAGTGAATTGATGGAACTGAAAAACACAACATGAGAACTTCGCAAAGCATGCACAAGTTTCAACAGCCGAATCAACCAAGCAGAAGAAAGGATATCAGAGGTCGAAGATCAACTCAATGAAATAAAATGAGAAGGCAAGATTAGAGAAAAAAAGGTAACAGGGAATGAACAAAATCTTCAAGAAATATGGGACTATGTGAAAAGACCTAATCTACGTTTGATAGGTGTACCTGAATGTGACGGAGAGAATGAATCCAAGCTGGAAAATACTCTTCAGGATATTATCCAGGAAAACTTCCCCAACCTAGCAAGGCAGGCCAATATTCAAGTCCAGGAAATACAGAGAACACCACAAAGATATTCCTGAAGAGGAGCAACCCCAAGGCACATAATTGTCAGATTCACCAGGGTTGAAAGGAAGGAGAAAATGCTAAGGGCATTTAGAAATGCTAAGGGCATCCAGAGAGAAAGGTCAGGTTACCCACAAAGGGAAGCCCATCAGACTCACAGCAGATCTCTCAGCATAAACCCTACAAGCCAGAAGAGAGTGGGGGCCAATATTCAACATCTCATGAAATTCTGGGTTGAAGAAAAGAACTTCCAACCCAGAATTTCATATCCAGCCAAACGAAACTTCATAAGTGAAGGAAAAATAAAATTCTTTACAAATAAGCAAGTACTCAGAGATTTCATCACCACGAGGCCTGCTTTACAAGAGCTCCTGAAAGAGGCACTAAACATAGAAAGAAACAACCAGTACCAGCCACTCCAAAAACATACCAAATGGTAAAGAGCATCAACACAATGAAGAAGCTGCATCAACTAACAGGCAAAACAACCATCTGGCGTCAAAATAGCAGGATCAAATTCATACATAATAATATTAACCCTAAATGTAAATGGGCTAAACACCCCAATAAAAAGACACAAACTGGAAAATTGGATAAAAAGCCAAAACCCATCTGTGTGCTGTATCCAGGAAACACATCTCACATGCAAGGATACACATAGGTTCAAAATAAAGGGAAGGAGGAAGATTTACCAAGCAAATGGAGAGCAAAAAAAAGCAGAGTTGCAATTCTCATCTCTGATAAAATAGACTTCAAGCCAACAAAGATCAAAAGAGACAAAGAAGGCCATTACATAATGGTAAAAGGATCAATGCAACAAGAAGAGCTAACGATCCAAAATATATACGTACCCAATACAGGAGCACCCAGATACATAAGGCAAGTTCTTAATGACTTACAAAGAGACTTAGACTCCCACACAATAATAGTAAGAGACCTTAACACCCCATTGTCAATATTAGACAGATCAACGAGAGAAAATTAACAAGGATATCCAGGACTTGAATTCAAACCTAATAGACATTGACAAAACTCTCCACCCCAAATCCACAGAATATACATTCTTCTCAGCACCACACCACACCTACTCTAAAATTGACCACATAATTGGAAGTAAATCACTCCTCAGCAAATGCAAAAGAATGGAAATCATAACAGTCTCTCAGACCACAGTGCAATCAAGTTAGAACTCAGAATTCAGAAACTAGCTCAGAACCGCACAGCTTCATGGAAACTAAACAGCTGGCTCTTGAATGTTGACTGGATAAAAGATGAAATGAAGGCAAAAATAAAGATGTTCTTCAAAACCAACAAGAACAAAGACACAATGTACCAGAATCTCTGGGACACATTTAAAGCAGTGTCTAGAGGAAAATATATAGCAACAAATGACCACATGAGAAGCAAGGAAAGATCTAAAATCGACACCCTATCATCAAAATTGAAAGAGCTAGAGGAGCAAGATCAAAAAAACTCAAAACCTAGCAGAAAACAAGAAATAACTAAGATGAGAGCAGAACTGAAAGAGATAGAGACAGAAAAAAACCTTCAAAAAATCAATATATCCAGGAGCGGGTTTTTTGAAAAGATCAACAAAATAGACAGACCACTAGCCAGATTAATAAAAAAGAAAAGAGAGAATAATCAAATAGATGCAATAAAAAATGATAAAGGGGTTATCACCACAGACTCCACAGAAATACAAACCATCATCAGAGATTATTACAAACAATTCTATGCACATCAACGAGTAAACCGGGAAGAAATGGATAAATTCCTGGACACTTGCATCCTCCCAAGCCTAAAACAGGAAGAAGTTGAAACCCTGAATAGACCAATAACAAGGTCTGAAGTTGAGGCAGCAATTAAAAACCTACCACCCAAAAAAAGCCCAGGTCCAGATGGGTTCACAGCCAAATTCTACCAGACATACAAAGAGGAGATGGTACCATTCCTTCTGAAAGTATTCCAAACAATACAAAGAGAGGGATTTTTCCCAAATCATTTTATGAGACCAATATCATCCTGATACCAAAACCCGGCAGAGACTCAACAAGAAAAGAAAACTTCAGTCCAATATCCATGATGAACATAGATGCAAAAATCTTCAATGGCATACCAATTGCAACAGCACATCAAAAAGCTTATCCACCATGATCAAGTAGGCTTCATCCCGGGAATGCAAGACTGGTTCAACATACGCAAGTCTATAAACGTAATTCACCATATAAACAGAAACAAAGACAAAAACCACATGATTATCTCGATTGATGCAGAGAAGGCCTTTGACAAAATTTGACAGCCCTTTAGGCTAAAAACCCCCAATAAACTAGGTATTGATGGAACGTATCTCAAAATAATAAAAGCTATTTATGACAAACCAACAGCCAATATCATACTGAATGGGCAAAAAAACTGGAAGCATTTTCTCTGAAATCTGGCACTAGACAAGGATGCCCTCTCTCACCATTCCTATTCAATATACTATTGGAAGTTCTAGCCAGAGCAATCAGGCAAGAAAAAGAAGTAAAGCGTATTCAAATAGGAAGGGGGGAAGTCAAATTGTCTCTATTTGCAGACGACATGATTGTATATCTAGGAGACCCCACCGTCTCAGCCCAAAATCTCCTGAAACTGATAAGCAACTTCAGCAAAGTCTCAGGATACAAAATCAATGTGCAAAAATCACAAACATTCCTATATACCAATAACAGACTTAAAGAGAGCCAAATCAAGAACGAACTGCCATTCACAATTGCCACAAAGAGAATAAAATACCTAGGAATACAAGTAACAAGGAACGTAAAGGCCCTCTTCAAGGAGAACTACAAACCATTGCTCAAAGAAATAAGAGAGGACACAAATAGATGGCGAAACATTCCATGTTCATAGTTAGGAGGAATCAATATCGTGAAAATGGCCATAGTGCCCAAAGTAATCTACAGAGTCAACGCTATCCCCATCGAGCTACCAATGACCTTCTTCACAGAACTGGAAAAAACCACCTTAAACTTCATATGGAACCAAAAGAGAGCCAACATAGCCATGTCAATTCTAAGCAAAAAGAACAAAGCGGGAGGCATCACAATACCAGATATTACAAGACTACGTAATCAAAACAGCATGGTACTGGTACCAAAACAGAGATATAGACCAACGGAACAGAACAGAGGCCTCGGAGGCAATACCACACATCTACAACCATCTGATCTTTGACAAACCTGACAAAAACAAGCAATGGGAAAAGGAGTCCCTGTTTAATAAATGGTATTGGGAAAGTGGGCTAGCCATATGCAGAAAGCAGAAGCTGGACTCCTTCCTGACACCTTACACTAAAATTAACTCCAGATGGATTAAAGACTTAAACATAAGACCTAACACCATAAAAACCCTAGAAGAAAACCTAGGCAAAACCATTCTGGACATAGGTGTAGGCAAGGACTTTATGACCAAAACACCAAAAGCATTGGCAACAAAAGCCAAAATAGACGAATGGGACCTAATCAAACTCCACAGCTTCTGCACAGCAAAAGAAACAGTCATTAGAGTGAATCGGCAACCAACAGAATGGGAAAAAATTTTTGCAGTCTACCCATCTGACAAAGGGCTGATATCCAGAATTTACAAAGAACTAAAACAGATATACAAGAAAAAAAACAAACAAGCCCATTCAAAAGTGGGCAAAGGATATGAACAGATACTTTACAAAAGAAGACATACATGAGGCCAACAAACATATGAAAAAATGCTCATCATCACTGGTCATTAGAGAAATGCAAATCAAAACTACATTGAGATACCATCTCACACCAGTTAGAATGGCAGGTCATTAAAAAATCTGGAGACAACAGATGCTGGAGAGGATGTGGAGAAATAGGAACACTTTTACACTGTTGGTGGGAGTGTAAACTAATTCAACCATTGTGGAAGACAGTGTGGCGATTCCTCAAGGACCTACAAATAGAAATTCCATTTGACCCAGCAATCCCATTACTGGGTATATATCCAAAGGATTATAAATCTTTCTACTGTAAGGACACATGCACACGAATGTTCATTGTGGCACTGTTTACAATAGCAAAGACCTGGAACCAACCCAAATGCCCATCGATGATAGACTGGACAGAGAAAATGTGGCACATATACACCATGGAATACTATGCAGCCATAAAAAATGATGAGTTCATGTCCTTGGTAGAGACATGGATGAACCTGGAAACCATAATTCTCAGCAAACTGACCCAAGAACAGAAAATCAAACACCGCATGTTCTCACTCATAGGTGGGTGTTGAACAATGAGAACACATGGACACAGGGAGGGAAGCATCACACACTGGGGTCTGTCGGGGGGAAATAGGGGAGGGACAGCGGGTGGTGGGGAGTTGGGGAGAGAGAGCATGGGGAGAAATGCCAGATATAGGTGAAGGGGAGGAAGGCAGCATATCACACTGCCATGTGTGTACCTATGCAACAATCTTGCATGTTCTTCACATGTAGCCCAAAACCTAAAATGCAATAAAAATTATTTTGGGAACACAGGGGCATGGATATTGTTGTCAATGAGCAAAATAATACATGATCAAATGTGTTTAGTATCATAAAGTAAGTAGCATGTTCTCCAGATATTTAGAAGTGTGGTGGTTGGTTGGGGGATGGGATGGGGAACATGGAGGAAATCAGGAAAACCTTAATAGAAGAGTTGATATTTGTTCTAAATTAGAAGACTGATAGATATGCAAGAATGCAGTGGATAAGGGGAAAGGTATTCCTAGCACAGGGCAGAAGGAGGCAATCAGGTGTCTTGGAGATAGAGTGAACTGTGGTATCAAACTTCAAATCCCTACACCATTACTTTAAGCTATATAACCTGGACAAAATATCTTACCCCTCTAATCTCAACTTTATCATTGGTAACATGGGACTAATAGCTCCAATTCTCATGCCTGGCACATAAGCACCTAGTAATAGTAGTTATGATCACTGTTAGTCCTGAATAAAGTCATAGATGTGGGGATGTGCAGGAGTGTGTAGAAGGGATAATGACAACTAGCAGAAAAAGACAGGAAATGAAAAACCAGTTGTATCCAGACCATGGAGCATGATAAAGCCTGGCAAAATGAAGAGTTTGGAGTCTTATTCCTTAGGCAGTGGAGGCATTTGGAGGGTTTTCAGCAGGATCAGAGCTGTGCTTCAAAAGAACTAATCTGTAACTTTTTAATTATTGTGCAGAAGATTTTAGCTGCTTTCTAAAACCAGAATCCAAATTCGCATTCTTACAAGGCCAAAGCAGATAACAAAAACCAGTAAGGGAACACTCCAAACAAAAGAGAGCAGCTCCTACTTAGCACCCAGGTTTCCATGTGAGAACACCAGGATATGCATCAGACTCTTCTGATGTTTCAAGGAAAATGTGGAGCCTTAGATGACAGCTCCTAATTTTTATGTATGGCATACTTGTTTGTAAGTATCATTAATGAATCAAACATATTGATGGAGGTGATTAGGCCAGCAGCTGCCTCTCTCAGACCTCACCCCTGGGAGGTGCCAGCACCTCCCCGTATCTGAAAAATACCTTTGATTTACCTTTGCACAATCAAGTTCCAGGAGAGGGCTTTCTTTGTTGCTTTGGTTGTTGGTATTTCCTCAAAACAACAAAGAAATCTGCCCTCAAAGGTGAATTCAAGTCTACCCCTCCAAAGATGTAGAAAAATTGCTGACAGCTTCTGTATGGCAGGGTTTTTTTTCCGCTTCTAGCCATCATTTGAAAATAATTTTGGGCTTTAGGCTTAATGAGAAAATTCCATTATAAATTTCAACATTTCTTTCTCTGATAGTTTTATGACCTGAAATAACCAGAGTTCAGGCCATAATATGGAGTTTGGGGCCAGAATATGGAGTTTATTATTATTATTATTATTATTATTATTATTATTATTTTACTCCATAGGATTATTTCTGGGAAGTTTTTGAGAAAGGATAATCCTAGAATGACTTCAAAATTCTCCAGGACTTCAGAACATAGTCATCTGTTACCACAGTTTTGTCTCCCTCACCTCCAAGGTGTATAGAATAGAAGTGGCATTACTGAGGCCAAGCCCTTCATAGGCATTAATGTCAATCCTCATGGTTACCATAAGGAAAGCATTATTATAAGTCCCATTTAAAAGATGAACAAACAGTATGTTAAATAAGTTAATTAACTTGCTCAAAGCCTTGTATAGCTAAGTGTTCAAATGGGATTCCAGAATTAGAACTCTTTCTACTACCTCATGGTATGTCACTTGCAGAAGTCACATATATAACGGGGCATTAAAGTGAAAATTTCACCAAAGCCTCGGAATTTAAGAGTGATTACACTTCAAAATGAGGTATACCAAGGTACAACTTTTTTAGAGGTATGATAGACTGTATTATTGTTCACAAATATTCCCTGATCCATCCTGGGATGAGAGGGAAATACACTTAGCCTCATTGACATTAGATTGCCCATGTAGTTTGCTCTGGTCAACAAAATGTAAGCAGAAGAATCTAGGCAGCAGCCTTGAAAATCAGTAAGTGCTTTGCCATACTTATTTTTACCCTATGTCACAATAACTTACAATGTTTCAGATAGAGACTGCACTGTCAGCCCAAGTCTTGGGGTAAAGACATTGAGGAACAAAACCCAGCTGACCCTAAAAGATATGTAGCGTGAATAAGAAATAAACCTTTTTGTCATGAGCCAGTGAAACATGGGGATTATTTGTTACTGCAGCACAACCTACCCTACCCTGACTGATACAGAAGATAATGAAAAAACCTGTCAAACAATTCAAGCTTTTCATCTACATCAACGGTACAAAGAGTCAAAATTGAAGATTGAGACAGCATTTGTGGAGAGGATTTTTTATGAAGACAGTTGGTGTGCTATGAGATTTTCCTTCATGAGGAAAGGATACCTGATCCTTATCTTAAACCTCCTGTGAAGGGCTTCAGCAGAACCACTCAGACAGCTGACTAATGTGTGACGCCCACTGAAGAATCTAAAAATCAAGAGATGAGTTAGCCAACTGCCCTAATGGTGGGAGCACAGAAAATGTTGCAACTATGTGCAAATTATTCTGCAACTCCCAAGACACCGAGATAAAGCATGCAAAATGTGTCAGGATCAGAGACAGCTAGTACGGAGCAAACTAATATCTCACAAAGTGAAAGTTTCTTTACAGCGAGAAGCTGAGGGTAAAATGCTGTTCCATGGGCTGAAGAGGCAATTGCAAGGAATGAGCTGGAATAGAGGTCATCTCCTGCACTAGGGAGACTGCAGGTGAGAAAGCCCTAGAAATACCTGAAGAACCTACAAGTGCCTCTTAAGGAAAAGAATCCACTTTTAAAACTTACCAGAACTAAATAATGACATCAGTTCACAATGGTCTTGACTAAGTAAAACCTTTCCTGTTCTTATCTCTCTCTACACTTTCTAGTCTCCTTCACTAACCCTGGAGAGATTAGAAGTGTTGTTTAGCATGACGGAAGAGGGAAGAAGGAGAGCCTGAAAGCAGAATAAGGGAAAAGAGGCTGTCACCTTCCTTCTCCCACAGGAAGTGGGCGTCCTGCTGCAAGGCCACCCTAAGAGAGAGGGAAAGTTTTACCTTTAAATCAAGTTAGAAATTTGGATGATTACATGGAGCTAGGAATTTTCATATCTGGCTCAGACTATTGATAATACCTAAAGTAATATGAAAATTCTCAGGGATGCCTGAGTTTGCAGTCACAGAAGGAGAAGTAGTAAACCAAGAGAAGTGAGTTAAATGGACCCTGGGAGATAACAAATAAAACTGCTTAATCACATCCCACAAGAGACATTTGTTCAAGACATGGGTTATGGAGACTATATTCCAGTTACTGGATGTTATAAATGAAATCCTAAAACTTCAAGATGGAAACAGATCTATGATTCGGAAACAAAGGCTTTATGGTCCCAATTCTAGGTGGAAGAGAGAAATAGTAGTCCTAATCTTGGTGAGAATCAAATTTTCACTTCCTAAGAAGCACACAGATCTGGGCAACAGTGAAAATAAAAAGAATTAATCAAGGGAAAATGAAACTCTGTCTGACCTGAATTTGCTATGTTGATGTGTGGATAAAAGTCATTATAGACTTCATCTTAATTCTTCTGAGGAATGTATTAGTCCATTTTCACTGCTATAAAGAAATACCAGAGACTGGATAATTTATAAACAAAGAAGGTTTCATTGACTCACAGTTTCGCATGACTGGGGAGGCCTCAGGAAACTTACAACCAGGGCAGAAGGCAAAGGAAAAGCAGTTACCTTCTTCATTAGATAGCAGGAGGGAGGGAATGCTAGCAGGAAAAATATCAGATGCTTATAAAACCATTAGATCTCATGACAACTCACTCACAATTACAAAAACAGCATGGGGTAAACCTCTCCCAAGATCCAATCACTTCCCTTCCTCAACATGTGGGGACAACAATTCTGTTCTTATCTGGGAACCCACCAACAGTTAGCTGCTTCATTCCAACTGTTTATCTTAAGAATCTGACCTTCAATTAACCATCTACGATGAATGCAGCTCAGGCCGAAAGGCAGGACCCAGCTGAGGCATTTATTCCCAGAGAGAGATACTCTTTTGTTACATCCCAGCAGTCTTGGAAAGCAGGCCCTGGGCCATCTCAGTAACCATGCAATTTGGAAGGGAGAACAGTACATGTGATGGCTGATCCTCTGGGAGACATGCACAGGCCACACATGTTCCACCAGCCCGTTCTGTGTAACCCCGTTCAGCTTTCCCTCCATAATACCCCTGGTAATCACTTTTTTTCACCTAGGATGGTGAGAAGGAATTATAGTTGAAAAATGAGGCTGTAATATGCTCTGAGGTCACTAAAAATACATTTGCTACAGTTCATCTCCAGCCACAACACAAGGGCCATGAGTACCACAGAAGGTATTATGACTACTTGGTTCCAAACCTGAAAAAAATAATCTGATTCTGTTGCTCTGCTTTTGGAATTGCAGAGAAGGGTCACTCAGTGAATGCTTGGAATCTTTAAACCAACTGAAGTAAAATCACATCTTGATCCATTAGTGTCCTGGGAATTAGAAATGCTTTATCTCCCATGTGTCAGACAATGAGGAATCAGACACATGGAGAATGAATGACTTCCATCCCTGACCATCCACTTAACTATTAGTCAACATTCATTTACTAAGCATTTACTAGTGCCAGGCAGTGTGATGAATGCTAAGATAAAGACAACATACCCCCAGTGAGCTCATAGTCTAGTAGAAAAAATAAAACATCCAAAAAGAATACCATGCAAGGGAGAGTATGTTTTACATCTTTAGAGAAGGATAGATTGTGAGGTTCTCAAAGATAAATGGAGTCTTGATCTACAGAAATAAAAGGTAGTATTCCAGGCAGAGGAACAGCTCTGGTAGAGGTAGAAAAACACAGGATTTGTGCAGAGGACAGTCTGTAGCCCAGTGTGTGGAGCTAGGGTTGCATAGGAAAGATTGAGTTCCTCTAAAAGCAGACCTGAAACAAAAATATGGGCTCATACAGCTTATTTTGGAATGATTCCAGGAAACCTAGTAGAGGAAATAGTGAAATCAACCAGAGAAAGAAGGGAAAGCCAATGAAGGATGTGTTAATGGGTGGGTTGCCACTGTGGGTAAGTGGAACACGCTCCCACTGGAGACCTATTGAGAATGCATGAAACACAATTCAGAATTGCCCTCCCAAGGGACAAGGAAGCTAGGGTTGTTACCCACCAACTCCCATCTGTCTTTGGTTGAGGGCTGCTGCTTCCTGGGGCATAATTCCAAGGCACTTTTGGCTGAGCCTGCACCTTCAGCTAGAGGAAGCCATCATACAAAGAGATACAGACACTTGAGGCAGGAATCCTTCAAGTGTACAGAGAACTATCTACTGAAGTTGCAGGTGACTCTGATGAGCCATGAACAGCATCTGCTACAGGGGGAGAAACCAAGACACCAAATTATCAGATGACATCGAAGACATTGCATTCCGTTCATTTCAATTCAGATCAGAAGAATACTAGGCACCCGTAAAAAATGTGAATTAAACATGGTTTTTCCTTCAAGAGGTTTCCAGTCCTTGAGTAAAGAATCTGAACTTGAATGACTAGTGAGTGGCCACTAAAGATTTAGGAGGAGGTGAGGAGCCTGATCAGACCATTAGTTTCATTGTGGAGTGGACAGTGCCCCAAACTGGCAGAAACAGGTATGTGACATGAGAAGGTATCAATAAACTCAACTGAATTATTGAATTTTGATAAAGGTCAGAGCCAGAGTGGTGACAATGGAATGAAAAGACATGAGATGTGAGAGAGAGAGAGACTGTGTGTGTGTGTGTGTGTGTGTGTGTGTGTGTACGCGTGCACACGCACACGTGACATGGAGACTTGAGGAAAATTGACAGAATGAGTGAAACTGGCAAAATGTGACTGATGATTGGCTATAAATGGTGACGATGAAGGAGGATGGAGAAAATTCAGATTTTTAGTCTTGGAGAAATGCTGGTAGCATTAACAGAAAAAAAATTTTGAAGAAAGTAATATATGGGGAAGAAGTAATTCTTTTTCTTTTCCTATTTGAACATGAACCCCCAGTACAACTCTCTCTCTTTTCCCTCTCAGCCTTCCAGGCATTTCCCCTAGGTCTGGACTATGGGCTGCTAGCAGTTTACAAACCATTATAACCACTTCCAGGTCTCTCCAGGTCCTCTGGGCCCAGAGAAGCAAAGCTGAAAGTTTAAGCCAATCTATAGCTATCAGCTCACAATAAACTCCAGTCTGTTTTGTGTTTTGTTTTGTTTTGACCAGGATGGTTTTTCTTTTCAAGCTCAAATCTGTTCCCACCAGTGAGGCCAATCTGGTCCGGGTGGAACGTAAGCTTCCTTCCCAACCAGAGGTTAATGCGAAAGCAAGGAAGAACACCTGGCTTTAATGACCCTGAAAGCTGGGAGCCTTCCTTCCAAAGCGGTACCACAGGCGGCTCCCACATGTGCATCTGTCAATATAAAAGTAGCCCCAATCCTTGTCAGAACATTTATAGCATTCCTTGCTTCTATTTGAACCACAAATGCAGCTGAAAGAATTGAATGGTTTCTCCTCCACCTCTCCTGTCTTAAGTTTCTTCCTGTTTTTTATTTATTTGTTAATGAGAAGTAAAAGGAGAAGTGGAGAACTACCCACTAAAGGCATGTTTTCAGAAACTCCACTAAGTCCCCAATGGTTTTTAGGGGTATGGATTCATAGCAGTTGTGCTTTTCAACTTTTGTTCTCCAGCAGGGAGATGTATCCAGGGGATCATGCCCCAGCTGTAGGATCTCCTTGGAAGCCAAAATCACAATGCAGAGCACTGGAACACCTAGGATTCCCACCATGGGGGAGCCTAATATTTAGATCCTAAGGCCAAACCACAAGAACATAAACCACTGATGGCTTAAAAATTAGGAGTGAAGAGGCTATACTGGTGAATGAGTGAATCTCCAAATGCCAGACAGTAGATCAAGGGAGTTAGGGTTAGCCTGAGGGAATACCTATGAGTTAAGAGAACTCTCTCCAGGTGCCAGAGAGATACTGAACTTTAATTTGGGCTCCCTGTTCTAGAGCCATGGGCTGAAGTCAGCATCCATCTGTACTTCCTCCACAGCCTGTTCACATTCCTGTTGGTAGAGCTGTGATCAGAGCTAAGAGTGCCACCTATAGACACTTTAATGCTAAATATTTACTGGAAAATCTAGAAAGCCATTTGCAATCAATTGTACAAGATCCTAGGAGATCTTCAAGTGTCACTGGAAAAGAAGGGTGTTTGTGTGTGTGGTGTGTGTGTGTGTGTGTGTGTGTGTGTGTGAGTGCTGGGAAAGGGGATGGGTGATAGAGCAAGGAAAATTAAAAATGACAAATATTCTGCACACGGGGGTAAATGGGAGGCTTCTGGAGACATAAACAGACATAAGGAACTCAGAAGGGGGCTCTGGGAGTAAGGACACATTCATCCTTAACCTTCTCTGTCTCTCTCTCTCTTTCTCTCGTCTCTTACTCTGTCTCTGTCTCTCTCCCTCTTTGTCTCTGCCTCTATCTCTCACACACACACACTCTCTCTCTCTTTATCCCCCCGCCCCCCGCTTAGTGTAAGCTGCCAGCCAGACTCCCTCCCCACATCTCCTGCCAGCATTTCAGATACTTCTGAGGTCTGCTCTCAGAGCTCGTTACAATTTGTGGTGTGTAGTAACAGGAATGTTACTTTCACGTTTCTTAACCTTATTGAGACTACCTGTAGCTGAGAAAAGTGACATGGTGCCTGGTCCCCTCCCCTGCTCACTGCTGGTCAGCATTGCCCTTCCTACTTCCAGCCTGCCCAGAATATTCCCATCTCTGCCCAACAGCAACTACTGATTTTCTCAAGATTTGGATGACATAAAATATACTCTTATCTTAGAACAGAACTGGACATTGTAAAAAAAAAAAAAAAAAAAAAAAAAAGATGCAGGAAAGTCTCAATTGATTTTGAGGTTTATTTTGCCAAGATTGCAGACACTCCCAGGTCGGGGAATGGGGAATCACAGGAGCATGTGTGATCTGTGCCTCTGCGCCTTTTCCAAAGAGGGTTTGAGGATTTCCATATTTAAAGAGAAGAGAGGAGAGTAGGGGAGGAGAAAGAAAACAAGGGGAGGGGAAGCACTGAGGCAACTGGTTATATTCCTGTAAGGTTTTGATTAGCACTCACTGAATTCACATTTTAAATATGAAACAAAGAGGGAGAGGAACAGTCAATTATGCATTCATCTCGTGCTCAGTACATCTATATTTTACATAAGATAAAGTAAACACAGAGTAGAAGAAGTCAATTATGCATTTGCCTGGGGTAGGAGGAAAGATGATTTCTAGTCTTGTTTTTGTCCTGTACCCATGAAGATAAGCTGTTAATTTACATTGTCGGGGTAAGATTCAACAGAACTCTATTTTAGGGTTAGGTTATAGGGGGCACATATATTCTGAAAGAACTGGGGTCCCACAGGAATTTTTCCTTGTGAGCAATTTGTGAGGGAGGCCACCTAAGGAGACCTGCGGCCTTCTAGGATGCAGCTATCTAGGAACAAAAGGCAGGCAGTTTATATTTGTTTGTTATGCATGACTCAGTTACCACGCTAAAGTCTCCCTTTAGCATAGTCAGTTTGGGATCCTGAGATTCTGGTTTTCTTTCACAACATCAAACCTTTAAACATTGGGGTTTTACTATGCGTTTTTCCCTCCAGGTATTTTAAACACTCAACATTTAACCCAAAAGAATAAATCTTTAGTGGTCAAATTTTGAACTGTGATATGGTTTGGCCCTGTGTTCCCACCCAAATCTCATGTTGAAGTGTGATCATGAGCTTTGGAGGTGGGTCCTGGTGGAAAGCGATTGAATCATGGGGGTTGTTTCCAATGGTTTAGCACCATCCCCTTAAGTGCTGTCTCCTGATAG
Organism: Cebus imitator; assembly: GCF_001604975.1. NCBI lineage: Eukaryota > Metazoa > Chordata > Mammalia > Primates > Cebidae > Cebus > Cebus imitator. The sequence continues at coordinate 1,982,627 of NW_016107679.1, read as the reverse complement.
AATTCTCATGAGATCTGCTTGTTTAAAAGTGCACAGCACCTCCCGTCCTCTCTCTTTTCCTCCTGCGCCAGCCATGTAGGACATGCTTCCTTCCTCTTTGCCTTCTACCAGGATAGTAAGTTTCCTGAGGACTCCCAGTCATGCACACTCTACAGCCTTGGGGACTGTGAGTCAATTAAACCTCTTTTCTTTACAAATTACCCAGTATTGCGTAGTTCTTTATAGCAATGTGAGAACTGACTAATACAGACTGGGTATAGATGTGATTTTAGCAAATGGATCCTCCTCTGCACTCTCAAATTACATTCACATAAAATTTGCCTATATATGCTTACTTTTATCACAAATACTAAAATTAATACTTTGCCCTTTCATGTAGTATAATGGGGACCCATCAGGCAGAACCCAGTATGAAGCTCAGCTTTACCTTATTCCAGGCTGTGTGACCTTGGGCCAATCATTGAAATGATCTGAACCTCAATTTCCTAATCTGTAAAATGAGGGGGAAAAACTCTCATCAGAGTGAATTATAGATCTAAATGTTTTAATTTCCTTAAAATAAATTCAATGGCTCACACATAGTAAGTGCTCCATACATGTTAGTTCTCTTCCCTTGAGTTTTCTTTTGCCAGGTGCAATAAGGACAATGATCACTTACTTCTGAGCCAGCTTGTTTAGTAGATTTCACTCCATTGTAGGTTGTCTTTTCCAATGTACCCCAGGTTATTTTTTCCCTACTAATAGACAGCATCACATTAACTAATTACTTTCTTATGCTTGTCAATGACATCTTACTTTAAATCCAAGCTCTCCCCACTTCACAGAGCTTCCAGTAAAACAAATGAGACAAAATCATAGTCCTCTGATGACAGGGCCACAATTTCAGCAGGTACCAGCTTTTCTTAATAAGTATCAAGACAGTGCATAGAAGGAAAAACATTTACGAGAAACTCTAAAATGCACAAGAGGTGTTAAGGGGAAAGTGAGTTATAATCATGCTGTTGATTCTTTTTCCATTTTATTTCTCCTGAGAGTGGAGTTCATTTTCCTGGCTCCCAATACAATGACACCATATTAGACACATATATATTTTTAGAAGAAGTCTATTATTGTTGACCTAGTATATGCACTGCTCTTAATCATCCAAGTAATGCCTGGGTGATGGGCCCAACACAACAGGGAGGCAATGGCTAGACAAAGAACTATTCCCTGAAATGTGCAAGGAAATAATCCAACTAGGAGACTAACCAAAGTACAATACTTATCTTCTTGAGTCAGGAAGAAGGGGATATTTTTCCGTTTATTTCTTATTGAACTGATCCTTTGTTTCCCTCCCCCACTCTTGCAGAATCTAAATTGAAGTGATTTCCTCCCCCAGAAAAGTCAGGCCATCCATCTTGACATATGCAGATTTCAGGATGATGTGGGAGAGGAAAGAAAGGGTGAGGAAATTTATGTTCTATCCTCAGAAGCTGACTCACAGACCAAGGTGAGGCTGAAAGGAGCATCATTCTTACCCTCTCCTAATTCAGAGCTGAGGCTCATCTTCACTGATCAAACAAGTGTGACTGAAAATAACAAAGTGTAACCCTCAGGCTTTCTGTAAAGACCTTTACCTTCAGCTTTTCAACATGGGCAGCTGTAGTTAGAAGGAGATGAGGGTGGAACTGCCAAAGCTGATTCAAAGAGAGGACTGATTAAAAAAAAAAAAAATCACTGCTTGAAGTGGTGATGTATTGCCACCATAGCCACGAGCCTGAAATGTTGTGACGACCAACGCAGGAACCACCAACATACTTACTCTCTCAGTATCTCCAGATATGATCAGTGGTATGAATGCCACGGGGGAAGGAAACATTTTATAACTGACCCAGCTAAGCTGTGATTCACAGAAAGCTTGAGACTGAACTTAAACCACTTTGAGGTTAGCAAGGACCTTACAGGCACACAATTAGTCCCAAGCTACTGTTCTCAACATTAATCTGCTGAGAACTGAGCATATATTTCCCCATGGAAGCAGGATTATTGTTATGGTTATGAGGCATCTGTCCTCATAATTCACACTGTCTTGAGAAACAGGAAGAGCAGGGGCACTCCATTGTTCCCTAACTGGGTGCTATAATCTGAATGTTTGTGTCCCCCTAAAATTCATATGTTAAAACCCAAACACCAAAGCAATAGTATTAAGAGGTGGAGGCTTTAGAAGGTGATTAGGTTATGAGAGCAAGGCCCTCCTGAAGGGGACTTGTGTCCTTGTAAAAGAGACTGGAAGTAGCTAGTTCATCCCTTCTACTATGTGAGGACACAGAAGGCACCACCTATGAAGAATAGGCCTTCACCTGACACTGAATCTCCTGGAGCCTTTATCTTGGGCTTCTCAGCCTCCAGTATATATTTCTGTTATTTTTAAATTATAAATTATAGTCTACAATATTTTGCCGAACAGCCCAAACAGACGAAGACACTGGGATATTCTGTAACATAGGTATAAGCCATAATGCACCAGATACCACAGTCACAGGATATACACAGTGTGTCTTCCTGGAATCAGTTGTTCTTAATAAGTCATTTTCAACATAACTTGTATATGAATTTGTAGAATGGAAAGCTAAATTCACATGAATCTTCCAAATAAAACCCAGATGTGTTCAGAAACTATAAATGGCAGTTAACCCTGTGATCACTGCACATAAATTTGCACTGTTTGAGCTGCCTTTTTCCAACAACCATGACTGTATTTATTGAGGGGAAAAAATTGGTTTTTAAATCCATAAAGCATAGATGCTCTAAGAAATCTGTCACTGGGTAAATTCAGTCTGTGTCCCCAGACACAGCTGATTCATTGATTCTCCTCTCACACAGGGGTCTTTCCATGGCAAACCTGAGAAATACTGAGATAAAAAGATCTCTGGGGCTGGGTATGGTGGCTCATGCCTGTAATCCCAGCACTCAGGGAGGCCAAGGTGGGTGGATCACCTGAGGTCAGGAATTCAAGACCAGCTGGCCAAAATATGGTGAAACCCCGTCTCTACTAAAAATACAAAACTTAGCTGAGAGTAGTGGTGCACGCCTGTAATCCCAGCTACTCAGGAGGTTGAGGCAGGAGAATCGCTTGAACCCAGAAGGCAAAGTTTTCAGTGAGCTCAGATTGTGCCACTGCACTCCAGCCTGGGTGGCAGAGTGAAACTCTGTCTCAAAAAAAAACAAACCAAAAAATTCTGGAGTGGATCCAAGATTCAGAAGAATTGCATTCAAGCCCCAGCTTCACCACAATACCATGTGAGACCGAGTTTACTATGTCTACTGATGGTTCATTCATCCAATAAACATTTTATTAAGCATTAACTGTGTGCTAGATCCTGTGTGGTAGGGATGTTTCTCGTCTGTAAAATGAGGACAGTAATACTAGCATACAGAATTATTAAGGTCAAATAAGATACTAAACACAAACTCATGCCCTAACTATAGTTCTGTATAAGTATAGGATACTTTGAGACTTTACACACTTTATTGATTAAAAAGCATTTTCTGGGTTAACCTTTGACCCTAATCATTATTTATAGCATTGTTTCCATGCAGGACACACTATGTTAGAGCACCGGAAACACATCTGCTTCTCCTAGTCTCTTCCTCTTCCTCTAGTCACTCTGCCTCAGTTCCTATAGAACCTACAGTGTTGGCCAGCTAAGAATAAAATGAAGCCACATCACAAATAACTTCCCTTTTTGCATTTAAGACCCAACAGCTCCTGATCAACTCTTAGAATAAAATAGAGAATATATTGGTTTGAAAGACCCTTCTAATTCTCTAGGGCCCCATGATAAATCCAGTACTCTTAACATATCACAAACGAAGTCTTCAATTATAAAAGACATAAATGTGTCCGTGATTGAAAGTCACTACATGAGGAACTCTGAAGAAAAAAGAAACTTAAACAGCTCGAAACCAGTATTTTCTGCAAGTACGCCATTGCCTTCTGGAGCTAAGACAGCCCTGAGTTCTGCAGGAAGTTCTCCACTGGCTACTCAGGCCCATATCCCAAGATAATGCAAAGTGTACAGTCTTCCTGAAGGAGCCCAGCCTTTGTGGCTATCAAGCGAAAGAAATGCCACTCTGCAATGAGAATAAAAAGGGGATAAAGGGGCAAAAGGAAAGCAACCTACAAACAAATAAAAGAGTAGTTTTTAATCCCAAAGAAAGCTCTTTCAGAAACTAGAGGCTAGAGCCACACTGGAAGTTACTATGGTTGTAAAGCATGGAAATGCCACCAACGTATCTGGTTGAAACCTGCCATTCAAAAGGGCTAAATGTAGATATTCTTCAGACCAAAGAAAGTCACAAAGACTTTAATTTTTTTTTTCGTATTGGCTTTAAGCCTTAGAAGAGTTATAGGCTAACTGAAAAATAATTTTGTCAAAAGAAAAGGAAGCAAAGGAATCAATGTCATCGTTTATAGTCTTATTCACAAGAGAATGAAGAATCTACTTCCTGACCACAATTGCACGTGGCCCTGAAAATAAGCCATTTTTTCAAATGAACACACGTGTATTAAGTGCCCTATGTTTGAAATGCTGGAAAGGTGCTCAGGGAACTGAAATGAGGACGGGTAACTCCTAAGTTCTCTTTGCTTACTATTTGGAAAACAAATGCCTACACCAACTCCCTTCTGCAAAGCCTACAGAAATAGCTTTGCAGAAGGGACTCTATGTCAAGAGGTACCAAACCATGCTGTGAAAATACAGGGGAGACAGAGATTAATTCTGCAAAAAGTCTGAGAGAGCAAATTGGAGAAGTATTTAAAGATAATACGAGAATAATATAAGTAGGCAGAATTTGTAGAGGTTAGTAATCTGGTAACTAAATAAGGAATAATTGGTCAGAATGCCCAACCACAAGAACAAGAAAGAGGTATCAGCAAAATATGCTTAGACCTTCTCTGCACCACCCTTACTTTGTATCTTCCCAGTTTCTCTTAGGCTACCCAGCTGAGTTAGATGAAAGGAGTTTGGTAGATGCTTCTGGTTACTTCAACATCCATTGTTTTTCCTCTACTTTTATTCAAGTGGCTACGCTACATATGGCCTTTGACTTTTAAGACAGACTAACCCCACAAGGGTGAATCCCGACTGGGCCATGCCTATCATGGTAGCCTTAAACCTCCTCCTGCCAGTGGTTTGTTTGGGAATCAGAAAGCAAACAAACTGTGGCCAATGATGCTGGAAGACTTTGAGTAAAGATTGCCTTGATTTCAAAAGTGAACCCAAGGAAAAGACCTGTTTTTCTCTTTTGTTTTGTTTTGTTTTTTGTTTTACTTCTCTCTCAGATATTTTCCTGTCTGGATGTGGTGCCTGGAGCTGCTGGTACCAGGTTAGGATGGTAGAGTGGGAAAATGGAAGAAGGCCGATTCCTCATGAGTACACCACCAAACTAACCAGCCTTAAAGCTCCTACTTTTCCACTTCGTGCTATGTGAGAAAACAAATGTCCTCACTGCTTTGGCCAGCTGTTTCAGGTTTCTGTTACTTGTGCTGAGGGAACCCTAACTGACACCAGGAGGTACCATATCTTTGCTCTGCTCTGGCTGGGAAATAGGCACAGACATGGACCCTATGCAATGGTTCATTGCCATTGAGTATCGCATGAAAAAAATGTAGTAAAGCTTCCTATAAAACTCCTCACTGAGGCTCAGATTTGATTCTGATTAGAGGCCCCTCCACTCATCTCTGTGGGCTCTTCAACATGGCTTGCCTATTGAGTCAGGATCCGTCAGACTCTCACATTAGATTCAGCTGGCCCTGATTTTAGACAAGAAAAAGCCACTATGTGGGAGAATTTTGAGAAAAAGAGAGGGGAGTGTGACCAAAATTATTACACAAGCTGATAAACAAAACTGTAGTACCTGCCCCAGCAATGTCTTCTCCCTGTATGTGGCATATAAAGACCAGGAATCTTTTTTTTTTAACTGAGATCAAGTCTCACTCTGTCACCAGGCTAGAATGCAGTGGCACCGTTTTGGCTCACTGCAACCCCCACCTCCAAGTGATTCTCCTACCACACCCTCCCAAGTAGCTGGGACTACAGGTATGCATCACTATTCCCAGCTAATTTTTGTATTTTTAGTAGGGACAGAGTTTCACAATGTTGGCCAGGATGATCTTGATCTGTTGACCTCCCACCGTGGCCTCCCAAAGTGCAGGGAACACAGGCATGAGCCACTGTGCCTGGTGAAGACCAGGAATATCTTACACTTCTCCAGCACTTCCTATTTCCAAAGAACTTACAAACATTGTACCACATGTATTTTATCCCCAAGAAAACATCTGGGGGTAGTAAAACAGTTATTTCTGCGTTTATTTAATAAATAAGCAACCTAACATCCAGAAAGATTAAATGACCTTTGTAAAGCCACACTTTGGTTTTCATGCCCTAAAAAGACGGAAAATATAGGAATATAAACACGAATATATTTAAATATATCCGTTTATATTATTAAATATAACTATTATAAATATATATAAATTATATATAATTAAATACAAATATAAATTACAAAGGATTCAGGCCATGTGGAGCTTGTACATAATAGGAGGGTATAGAAAAAAAAATTATGAGGGAGATTTGAGGAAAGAGTTGTACTCCCAGGTTTTCTGATTTGTAATCCAAGGAATTTTCACCATACCATACTTGATACAATTCAACAGGCTTTTAATTTCTATTTATTTATTTTTTACCCTCTGCTACATAGGGTAAAAAATAGGAGGTACCCCTTGGGCTGAATCTTAAAGGATAAGTAGAAGAGAGACAGGGAAGCTGCAAGGCAGGAAACAAATCCCTAGCAGAGAGAAGAGCCTATGCTACCATGACAAAGAGGTACTAGTCAGCTTGGTGCTGGGTAACTTCAAGTGGCTTCATACTGCTGGAGCGCTGGATACAGCAAATGCCAAGGACAAAGCACAGGAGGGGAGCACAATAAAACTACTGTCTACCTAAGGCTCGGTCCTGTCTGCCACAGAGGCCTTTGAAAGCCAGGCCGAGTTTGGGCTTTCTTCTTTAGGTCTGCATTCTTTAAACTTACTCTGTTCATATACCTTCTAAATAACTGAAAATCTATCTACCTAATGTCTGCAACTTACTTTGAACTGCATGGAAAAACAAGGTGGGTTAATGGATACATAGATGGACAGCTAGGTAAATAGATATGCAATAAAGCAAATATATTGAAAAGTTTTTAGACTCTAAATGGTGCATACGTGAATGTTCACTATACAATTCTTTGATCTTCTGCATAAGTTTAAATTTTTTTCATCATAAAAATGATATGGGAGGAAAAAACTATGTACCCTATGAAAATTCACTCAGGATGGTGGAAAAAATATTAAGGGAAAAATAGTAGAGAAAGTTACAAAATATAGTCTCAAACCCTTTTGGAAGGCCTAGGCGTTTTTTCATAGTTTCAGTAGAAGTTCCGGCTGACAGCAGCCTAAATCCCTTTACATTTAGTTAATAAGTAAAGCAAATAGCTAAAGTACGTAAAGAAATTTACCTAACTAGCTTGTTTACTCATGAAGTCTTAAAACTAAACTTTGATACGGATAGCCCTCTCAGGGGGAGGTCAACCCAAGGAATTTCCCTCTAATGGTGTTTGCTTTAAACTTCAGAACCTGTGCCTTAATCTTCAGTCTAGTGGTGTTGACTTTTGTCCATTAAACTTTATTAAATAAATGCAAGTCTCACTAGCTAAAGGCGGCCAGCAGTCAACTGTTTACAGGAGTCTGAAAGCAGCCGGAGACCCTCAGCCAAACTGGCAGAGCATAATATCTGTGTGTCAGTCTACTTTATTCATCCATCACTAAGTCAAGGCCTGCCAGACAGACTCCTGCAAGTAGTGACCCCGACAGCGTACCCTTCATCTATTTAAGGTTTTCATCATATGTTTACTTTTTTTGAACAAAAGAACATAGAAAATGTTAAACATTTTATAAAATGAAATGATGAGAATTGAGTATTTAAGAAACAAGTATAGTATTGTAGGTATTAATCAATTTTAACTGCCTTGCTATAAAGCACATTTCAATCTGAGATAAATCATATAAATTATTTCTTCGTTTTTACACAATTATCTTGAAAACGTGATAGTGTTCCTGAACATTCCAGTTACATTTGAAAGAATCAGAATCATTAAGCTTTACCATTCCATCTGTTTTGAATTCAGACCATCCCAACTCTAACCAAATCCAAGCTCTACCCTTACCAGGAATCCGATGTATGAGAAGAAACACAGTAAGCCCGTTGGGATCAAGGTGTCATGGTTAAGCATCAAAGAAAACTTCTCTAAAAACCAAGATTCCCATGCATCCCTTCTTCTGGTACTCTGAGGATTTTACACCTTAGGGCAATGCAAAAAGTAAGATTTAGGATCATTAAAAAACCTACCTTTCTTTTGCAAGGGGTATGGAAATCTTGTTATTGCTAGCTCATTCAGATAATGACCATCTGGACATTGATTTTTTAAAATTTATCCATGCACATGTACCCCGTAGAAAGTCTGTGTTTAGCCCAGTTTGGAGATCATTCTCTAAATGAGGAGAAGTTATTACCTATAAAATGTGCTGAGGAAGGACAAGATCAGTTTTAAACCATTACCCTAGAATGAGTGTGGAAGACAGATTTACAGGTGTCAAGGGTGCAGGGCACAGAGATACCAGCTAAGAAGCTATAGCAGTCACTGGGATCTAAAACAGGAGAGATTTTAGAGTAGATACTGGGTAAAGAATTTGAGAAACACTTCCAAGAGGCAATGCTCAGCAGGATTGATGACCCACCAGATTCTGGGAGAAAAGGAAAGAAAGTGAAAAGTGACTATTTGACCCATTATAGTAAAGAATAAATATGCCTTTCAGAAATTTAATATGTAAGCAGACTTCCAAGGATAACACATTACAAGGTTATAAAAATTTCTGTAACCTTCAATTTTAGCTTCTTTCAGTTATAGTAAGACCTGACAGTTCAGCCTAGAGACTGTCCCTTAGTACTGTGGCTTCAGTTCCATCATAAAAGACCACGCAATCCATGTATTTGCTGGGTCATGGGGGTGGCTACTTGATTCCAAGCTATATACAGTCAGGGCAATTGAGAGAATGCCCAGTAAGGTTTAGGAGGCACAGAGTCTAGGCCCAGCTCTGCCTCTACTTTCCTGTGTGACTTTGGACAAAACACTTAACCTCTCTGTCCTTTACCTTTTTTCATCTGGAAAACAGAAGATGTCTATGATGATGTGCAAGGTCCCTCGCCTCCCTAGCCTTATTACAAGGCTCAAAAATCAGTTGACTTTGGACAGGCCAATTCTATAAGAGGAGTGAGAGAGTTAAGAAGTTGAGTGAAGAACCTGACAGATTATGAAGATGAATTAGCTGCAGGGAGAGTCATAAGTGTAAATTGCTATAGGCTTGGGGGCTTTCTGCAGCCCCTTGTTAGCACCTGGAGGAAGAAAGGGCTAATGGTACTATGGGGACAAAACTGCAGATTATTATTAAGCAGCAGGCAACGGAAGACCCAAATTTACACTAATGTGAGCTGAATCAATGCCAATATCAGCCCTGATGAAGGCCCTCGGGGGTGGGTGACAGCACTCTGAAAAGTTGAAAATGATGGCTAATGATAAAGCATGAAGTCAAACTAATATATGCATTTTTCATTTTTTTCTTTATAAAAATACTTTGCTATATTAGCAAGTGCCTCTTCCCAGCTGAGGAATAGTGTGAATTACCTCCAAATAATCTATAAACAGATGGACCTATATTCTTTTTCAGCAAGTAAAACAAAGAGCATTGGTAGAAGTCTGTTTCATGCTCTACCTAGGCTGACATTCAGATCTAAGGGAGGGTTAACTGATACCAAGTAAGAGGCTGAGTTAATCAAGAAAAGAGAAACAGAAGCGCAGAGCCAGCAAACTGAGGCTGGAATCCCAGATACCTAAATAGCAGTTCAGTTACGACTGGGCCTTCTAGACAAAGAATCCATGAATCCAGAGTAAATGAGCCAGATAAACTGATCGCCTGACTCCCCTGGAGTTAGCCAGAGAAGCTTTTCTTCCCTTTTTCAAGTTCTGTGATCTTACTTTAGCAAAGCTCTGTGATCTCCAGCCTAAGCAATTCCATTCCCAATCAGATATCTCATGTGAATGTGGTGGGAAAACAGAGAGGTACTATATTTCTGTAAGTGGATTATTCCCATTTGTCCCATGTGGAGTCCTTCAAAACAGCATGGGTTATATTCCTTATACCCTTCTGCTCCTATACATTTGTAATGTTCCCACTTTTCTATCCAAATTCCTCTACCTACTTCATGTTTCAAATTTCAGTGTCATTTGAAACTACCCATCTCAACAAACCAGTTTTGTAATTGTTTGCATTCCTGTAGCTGAGGGACATCGCCTGCCCTTTGTTTTAATCCCCTGTAATGCAAAGAACAGTTTGAGATACTTAGAGACACTCTTAAGTCTGATTGGTTGATTAAAGAATATGCAATGCAGATAGTCTCAGGACCCTGTTTACCAGGATTCAGAAGCAGCAGACTTATTTCTCCCATCCTTCATGCAGACCCAAATGCTGGTATGGCAGTCCCAGAAACACAAGTAGCTTTCCCCCAGCATCAACCTGTTCTGCCGCCACACCAGCCATCACTTAGTGTGGCCTCAGCTCCCAGCATCTCACTCCAGTCAGGATGCACCAGAGAAACCTCTCAGAAATTCCTCCTGGCAAGAGCTATGAGAGACAAAGCAAGACTCTGGTGTGTGTAGGAGAGGGTGGCACTCGTGAAGGAAGAAGAGGAAAAAGATGGTGACTGTGAATAAGGAGACAAGGACATGTTTCCACTGTGCATGAGTCCTGCAGGGTAGGGTGACAGCCTGCAAAGGCTTCTGAGAAAGTGCTTCATGAATCAAGGCACCTCGCAAAGTGGAGATATCACAGTTTGAACACCAGAAAAATGAAAACGTAGAATAAATCACAACTCAGGCATCAGAGATTGGAGCACAGTCACCAGCAAAACCATGGACTAGAACATGGCTAACCCTCAGTCGTCTCAAGTGAAACACTCCCTTCAATGCAACAGTGTGTGATAGAGTCTGGGTGCAAAAAGCAAATTTTCCAGAATCATGTGGTAATCACTGAATAATGTGCGCTTTTCATAGGTTTTAATACATAAACACAATCCGGTGTCAGCAATGCCTCCAAAGTCTATGTGGGAGAAGAATAGAGTTCATTTATTATAACAAATACCTGTCTGTGTGGCACATGGCAAGTGAAGTGGGATACTTACACGGGTCATTATAACTTAGTAGCCAACACATATATGAAGCCAACTTCAACAACATGCGATGTTACTATGTGCCAAGCAATGTTTTAAGTCATGTACCAATATGGCCTCTTTTAACTCACACACTGACTCTATTATCAAATATTATCCCCACTTCACAAATGAGGAATTCAAGCTGCAGGCCAATTAATGTCTTTCCAAAGGTCACCCTTTCCTAAGGTCAGCTAAGGAAGAGTTACGATTTGATCCCAGAGTATTTGGGTTCAAGGTACATGATCTTAGCTGCCTTGCCCCACCCCTATGTCACTGTGCCTTTTAAGGTGGGCTTTTTAGCCAGGTGACATAGACGTGACAGCGGCAGCAGCAGACATTTCTCATCTGTCTTCTAGTTCCCACTCAATCCTTTTGATCCTGAGCCTAGCTCCACAGATTCTCCCAGCTTGGAACTCCTTAATCAGCCTCATACCCCCACTCTCAGACAGCAAAATTTGAAGAAATAAATATTTCTAGGTTTATTGATATATTGTAGATAAAGGATCTATAACAATCTATCTGCCAACATTCTCTCTCTCTCTCTCTCTCTCTATCTCTCTCTCTCTCTCTGAAATCATAATTACTGCTAATAGGGATTCTTTTACTGACAATAAAAGCGCAAGTTCCTTCCTCCTCTTTGGACATGTTTCATTTCCCACTCCCACCAAGCCAGGAGCTGCCAGTCTCTCAGCATCTCAGGGAAGCAAGGGTCATCTTCCTGGCTGACATGCTGAAAATACAACATCTGCTCATTGATCTGCTGACCATGCAAAAGTCAGTGAAAATGTAAACGTTTTCCAGAACTCTCTCGATATCAGGAAAATAATCATCCCAGGCTCCTGGAGCTTCAAGAGGATAATGTCTCTGTTTCCCCGTTGCTTGTTTTCAGGACTTCCACCCATGATGGCCTCCTTTGCTGCCCCTTGCAACCCTCCTGCTATTCCTGCTGTTTTTTCCTTCCTTCTCTCTCTGTCTCCCAGACTGGAGGCATCGGAGCTGACTATGTCCTCCTTCATTGCTCTCCCTTGCCTTAATGGATACTACGCACTTCAGCTGCATTTGAACAGACACTCGTCTATGTTATTTACTTTGTTAAATATGAAATAGACTCTCCTGGATTGGGGTAAAAAAATATGCTTTTGAAGAAGGAGTCAGTGGAGGCCCATATTTACAGGACATTTATTGCTGCCACTTTATGGGGAAAATTAGTCTTTTATGCTTTCAGTAATGATTCCCCAGGCCCTCTTTTCACACCAGCATGCTCATAAATTCCTTGTTTTTACAGCAGGGCAAAAATTTCTAAAGCGTTCTCTTCCTCGCTCACCAGCATCAACTGGCAGAGGATGAAGAGGCATACCAGGAAAGAGGATAGTGCGCTGGCCAGAGCCACGATGCCAGCAGGTTCTGGGTCCCCTCTGGACACTGTTTCCAGGGGTGAAGGGAATGATGTGTAAGTGAGGAAGCCCTTCTAGAGAGCACACATTCACTAGAAACACAGCTGGCTCTTTAAAGAAGAGAAAGCCCAGGCATTGAGCAGGAAATGCCTGCTTAGGCTCTCTTGGGGCTTTGCTGCATTTAAATGATGCTAGCCAGATATATGCTGTTGAAAAGAGTCTCTTCATGCAGGGCATCTGGCCTCAGCACATCCCATCCCAAAGTAAACCAGACATAATTGCTTTGAAACCTGGAGAAGGTGCTCAGAGAAACCAGGCTATAGATCCTGTAGCACCAAAGATGTGCTTTGCAGGACCAGGGGGCTTCCTATTTCCATGCCAAGTGGCCGGGCCCCCTTTCCTCCTGGCTTAGCACTACTGGCTGAGCTGCCTCTACCACCCTACCCCAACTTAGCCATTTTAGACTCCCCAAAACATTACTCAAAGACATCAGTAAGCAAAAATAAAAATAAGTACTCTTTATGCCTGCTAGTAAGTCAATTACTACTTACTTAAAAGAGGAAGGAGCCGTGTTGAGTTGGAAAGCTTATACATTCTAACTATGGGTAGCCTTGTGCTTTCAGGTTAATATAATGCTACAAATGTGGGAAGTCGCATCGCCTAAGAATCAGCTCTTCCCAGGGAAGAATATGTATTCAAATTACACGACAGTCTTGCTAAACTACAGATGTGGATTCAGCGGGTTTGGGGTGAAATAAGAGATTCTTTATTTCTGACAAGCTCCTCGCTGCAGCCCACACTCTTAGTTCACGTACTATTTGTTGAGTGGCAAGATCTCAGGTAGAGAGATGAACATGTCTGATCATAGGGTTGGACAGATTCAAGCTTGAATTCAGCTACTTATTACCCTCAGCATATTGGGTAAATGCTTTAAGTTCCGAGTTTCTGTTTCTTCTACATGAAAAGTAAAACAAATAGTAATAATATTCATCTATCCTTCTTTCAATAGTTGGTATGAGTTTTAATTGAAAATAAAACTGGAGGCCCTAAAAATGGCCTATACAAATGTTGGTTTATTACTATTGACTCCTTTCAATAATCCTCATCACTGTTTTATGTACTGAGTTACTCCCAGGGTTTGCTTAGCAATATAAATAAATGTTTTTTGCAATATAATCATATTACAGAGATAGAATAAATGAGAAAGAAATTCTTAGAGGCCGCTTTTCTTCCATTGCCCCCTCAAAGGCCAGTGATAAAACAGACAAAGACAAATTGTCTGTTCAGCTTTTAGAGCATTCTAGGGGAGGGAGATTCTACTATATTCCTCTGCAGGCTGTTTAATCTCAAGTAGAAGGAAGCATTTCATGGTTGAATCATTAATGGGTCTGTATCATCCCTATAACCAGTTGATTCAATAAAATTATCAGTTGGGTCTTAGATTTGGTATGGAGTCAATAAAATGGCCAATAGATGGGTTACATTATTTTTCTAATCTCATTCAATATGCACTGTTCAATTAAGCACAAAAGGCACGGACTTAAGGGTCAAATATGCTAAGTTTAATTCTGGAATCCACAGCTCACAATTATGTTAACTCTAAACAAATTGCTTAACCTCTGAGTCCTAATTTGCTCATCTGTAAACTAAGACTAAAAATTTCCAATGTATAATATTCTGGGGAGTATTAGAAGAAATATGTAAAGTTCCTGACACCTAAAAGATGGCCAGTAAATGTTAGCTTTCTCCCTCTTTTTTCTGATTCTGTAACAAAGAACAATTATAAAAATACTAAAAGTTAGCCAAGTTTTTCGTACTGTCTGTGTGTAAGAGCTTTACTAGGCATTTTTAAAAGATTTTCTCATCTAATCCTCACGACAACCCTTTTACTATAATTATTCCCATATTAGAGAAGAGAAAACTGAGTTGCAGAGAAGTATCTTAGCCTGGTCCCCACAGCCAGGAAGCACAATGGTGGAACAAGCTCCAAGGGGAACTAACTCCAAGATGCTCCTCCTTATGCATCCACGCTCTGCTTCCCAGCCATCCCCTGAAAATACACCCTCTATGAAAGCGGCATCCTATTCACGTTTTCCCCCCTTGAGACTATCATTTCCTGTTTGTCACTCAAGCTGGTATAAAAGATGGCACATTCCGCAGTTGATCCTGTATAGTGTTGTTCACCATTAGTGCAGTTTAGTGGAAAAGCCACAAGCCAAGGGCCATTCAAACACAGCAAACAAAACAACAAACCTGTAAAGCAGGGAAATGACCACTATGTCAATATGTCTCATCTTGCATCCCTCCATAAATATCAAACTTTAAATACCATTGTGTGCTTTTTAACTGAATAGATGGAAAAACAAATAAAGGAAACTGTCTAACTACACACAATGACTAACTTCTATCCATTTTATAGCTATGGGTTTTATCGCTATCTAACTATATAAAATACAATGACTGGCTTCTATTTTTAAGTCACAGGTTTTATTTATAAATAAATCCCCAAATTCTTTGGATCTTCCTGCCTCCTACAAAAATTACTTTACCCTAACTTCTCTTTCTTTTCAAAGAGTTAAGAAGGTAAGTAAAAGTTGATTTTTAAAAATAATTCATATTTACCGTTGCATATATGGAGAAACTGATGGAGAAGAGGTTAATGTGACATCACCACGGTCTCAAACTACGTCAGCAGAAGCACAGGGGTGAGTTGGGTACCTGAGCCCAGAATTCCAATTCCTCACTCTTTGATGGATTGGTTGACTGATTGACTTATTGCACTAATATTTATTATGAGTCAGTCATGTACAATTTGCTGCACAAAGTACTTAACATATTTTACTTAATCCTTCATAAAATGAGCTAAATATTATCCCAACTTACAGATAAGGAAACCAAGTGTCAGAGAATTTGGGCAACTTGCATCTACCTCTAATTCTTTTAGTCACTCTGTGACAACTGCCCTTAGACTTCCTAACATTTTACTTTCCTCTCTTTTCTTAAGCATATATAGGGCTATAACACATGTGTACAAATATACACCCACACGCACCCCACATAATAATCACAGTCCCTAATGCAGATTCAAAACAACATAATAAGATTTACTCTCACCCTTGTTCTTAGAGGTAGATCATATAACTACTTTCTACTAACTCCCTCAACTCCCAAACTCCATAAACCTACCAATAATGAAGCACAAGTTGAATCAAGGAATTGTTCAAATAAACAATTGTTATTTTTATAACTTTAACACATCAAAGCTAAATCCAATACCCAGGAGCTTTCCTAGAACAGTCTCTTCTCTGCATGTTAAGCAAAGGCAAAAAACTCTTATGCAACTCTGGAAAAAGGCACAGACATGAAAATGTTAGACTTTCATTGAATATCAAGGCACTTGGCTGAGTTCTCCAAAGACAATTTGCAGCTGCAATTCTGCCCCAGGTGTGTATCAAACCCAAAATACTCCGTAAGTGCTACTGCCCAGCCTCATATCATTGTACTTCCTGACACCCTTCCATCAAATTAAAGTCTAAAAAATTAAATACATTGTATCCTCTTTTATTCACCATAGTATTTCTGATCCCTCACCAAGAGAACTGAAAGGGGAAGCCCTTATTACAGAGCCAGGCATATAGAAAAAGTGAAATTAAAACTTGGCTGTGATATTTTTTAGGGTGATACGGTGGTTTAAAACATGTCCGAAAATTTTTTGTTCCAGTACTAGATAGAGGCTATGACCCTCCCCTTGAACCTGTGGCTTACTCAGTGAATAGAACGCAGGGGAAGTAATACTGCATGATGTCCAAGTCTAGGTTACAAAGGGGCATGCAGCTTCCAATGGTTTCTCTTGCAACAATCACTCCGGGGTCCCATGGAAGCAGTTTAGCTACCTCTCAAGAGAGAGGTGGAGGGAGAGATGCCTCATCAGTCAACCCCCAGATTCATGAGAAAAATAGATTGTCGTTATTATTGGCAGTAAGCTGTGGGTTTGGGGCAGTTTGTTATGTAACAATGAATAACCAGAACAAGTAATGCCTGTGGCCCATCTGCGTCATCTTGAAGTTAAAAAGAAACAAGAAAAATCTTAGTCTCTTTAGTATATCTTTCTCTAGAAATTCATTCAAATGGTGAAATATCTGTCCACAATTGGACAGAAGGCAACAAATGAGAATGTCCCTGGGAAAAGTAACTTTGATTTGAAAACAGCACTGGATGAGGAGAGTCAGAATAACTGCTGCCTGGACCCAGCTCTGCCATTTACTAACTGAGTGAACCTGTGCTAAGTAATTTTTCTCTTTGGGCCTGGACTTTCTCACCTACCAAATGATTGGATGGATTAGATTTCTTTTCACTCTAACATTATAGCATCTAAATTCATACTAAAGTGTGAATGACTGACATCAGTTACTTTCCCTGAAAGCAGACTTTGACCAGAGAAAGAATTGGAAACATGGAAACTGAAAGTAGAGGTTGAGGGAGCTGACAATCAACTTGTCCCTTTTGACAGTTTGGCTAGTTTCTTGAGCTCCTTGGACACTTGCTGCTTGGATTCAGGGCATGAAGCAAGTAGTATATTGAAGATCAGAGACCCCTAAGCCTGGTCAAGGCAGAAGTGGAAAAGAAATTCCCCTGCTTACCTTTTCGATGAGACAATGTCCAAGTGAGAAGTTCTGTGCAGCCAGGGAAGAATATTCACCCTTTCTGGATGTTAGCATCTTCACCTCTAAAACGGGATGATAAATTCCAAACTAGCTTATAGCAAAGACTTGTGGGGAGAATCTAGTGAAATGGGAGATATGAAAACGCTCTGAAAGCTCTAAGGGCTGCACAGCAATAAGACTGGCTGGGATTTACTAAACCCTTGCTATGGACGAGGTACTGAACTAAGAAACTGAAATAAAACTGCTTCTTGACCTCCCAACACTGCTGTAAGGCAGAAATTACTACAGGTGAGGAAGCTGAAGGCCAGAGTGCTAAAATAACCTTCCCAGGACTACACAGCTAGAAACCTGGAATTCAAGCTCGTGTTTGTTGTACCGCATAACACTTGTCTCAGGAATAACCACTTAAATCCTAGGGGGAAAAAAAAAGCAAGGCTGGGAGACGGGGTAGTGGAAGGTTTCCATTTCTACTGCCTGATCGTTGTTCTGAGGCAAGGCTGGCCTATATGGAGTTTAGGGACTTGAGCTACACAGTGATTCTCAATCTTGCATGCACATTGGAACCATCTGGGCAGCTTTCGAAAAATACTGACACCTGGGTTCCTCCTCAGCGATTCTAATATAATTGGTTTCATGTGTGACCTGGGCAGCACGCTTTTTAAAAGCTCTCAGGTGATTCCAATGTGCAGCCAGGATGGTAAGCCACTGCCCAACCCTGGCAGAGCCCTACAGAGAAAGAAACAACCAGCATACTCAGATCTCAGCTCCAAATGCTCCCTTCCCATGTGAGAAGAAAGAAGGCAGGGTAGGGTGGGGGAAGGGAGAAATGGCTAAGGATTGATGGAATCCAATATTCATTGCTGCATTCTGAATGGCGACTTTCCTGGCAGATACATTACCAGTCATGTCTCAGACATAAAACATAGAGCTCTCATTTCTTCAGCGGCCTTATATACTCTGAGTGCTTTTCAGCATTATTAACCTCCATGATCAAAATAGATAGGGAGGCTGAGAGCCAGGGAAAACCTCTTTACATCTTCTGAATTGCAAAGCCACACAGTGAGAAGTCAGCTTGCATGTGAGCATGGTTGCTGGGGTCAGACAAACCCAGACCATGGATGAATTCACTCTGTGTAAATAATAGGTTCAGGACGGCCATGGATTTTGAAACATAAATGTGTCATAATTAGAATCATTGGCATTAGTGTAACAGCATGCGTTGTTTGAACAGTGTTCCATACAAATGAGTCTATCTCAGCTTCCTTTAGGCACGTTTCTATGCTAAAACTCAGTATCTAGAGGAAACATCCATCATTTAGCTCTGGCCAATATCTAAACACCCTTCCAATTTGGGCGAATCACAGAAATGGTAGGAGACAGAGTTCACTTCCTATTGGGGGAGTCAGAAAAAGACAGATGGTTCCTCTCCCTCCTCCCAAGAAGGCAGAGTGTGGCCCTGTGACCGCAAAGCCACTCAGATGCTCCCACTCGGACCACAGATCTTTGAGGGAAGGGTGTGGAATCAGTTAGAGATTTTTTCATGGTAGCTTTGGTGGAGTAGAGGACTCAGAGGCAGGGCAGGAAATGTCCAAGGGAAACCGAGCCCAGCAGCACAGCGAGGGCCAGCAGGGGTGGAGTCCCCAACTAGCAAAGAACGTGTCCTCAGCAGAACCCACGTGGGACTCTGCCTCATCCTTGCCTTGCCCTCCTCAATTCCTTCCTAAACCTGTTGTTCAGCTTCCTGAATTCCACTAGCTACCCTATTACTTTCTAAGAAATTCATTTTTCCCTTAAATTAACCAGTGTAGGCTTTGGTTGTTTCCAACTAAGAACTCTATTAGTGCAGGGTAACATAAGGGGATTTTATCATTGCTACTGGTGATCCAGTAATACCCAGGAGGTCTTCCACCTACAGGTATTTATAAAATGGCCATGTCTAAATACAAACCCTTCTCCAGCAGGGTTGATATCTCTCACTTAAAAAAAAAAAAGTCTACATATGTGCAGATTTACTTCTGCATTCTTTTCCACCATGGTAAGAATTTTGGGTTGAGAATACAAGAAGGATAAGTCGCTTTGTTATTATTTAAGAAGAAAGAGTTAATATCTTAGTCTGAAGAATGGCAATAAAGGTAACGCACAGTCTCACTCAGAGGTCCTAATAAGAGTTAAGCGGCATGAAGCAAGCTGTTAAAATGCCAAAATTTAGTACAGTAGAACCCTTTTACCCAGAGAGATACATTCTAAGATGCCCAGTGGGTGCCTGAAGCCACAGAAAGCACCCTATCTATACTGTTTTTCTTACATATCCACACCTATGATAAAGTCTAATTTATAAATTGGTCACAGTAAAATATTAACAATAACATATAATAAAATAGAATGATCATAACAATATGCCAGCTTATATACTCTTGTGCTTTGGGGCATTAAGTAAAAACAAGGATTACTAGAACACAAGCGCTGAGCTATCACAACAGTCAATGTGACAACCAAGATGGCTCTAAGTGATCACTGGGCAGCAGTCGCTACGGGTAGATTATGCCAGACGAAGGAAGGATTCACGCCCTGGGTAGGACAAAGCGGAATGGTAGGAGATTTCACCACACTACTCAGAACGGTGTGCAACTTTAAACTTATACATTTTTTTCTTTCTGGAATTTTTCATTTTATGGTCTTGAACTACAGTCGATCACAGGTAACTGAAACTGCAGAAAGCAAAGCTTCAGAGAAAGGGGCCTACCGTATTCCACTTTTGATGTATAGATAATCCTAAACTGCATGCCTATCAAATATGGTCTTAGGATGCAGTACTTACGTGCACCACATCCAAAATTATCTCTAAATATTTTTGTCTGACATTTTTCCTGGAAGTGGGGAGATAAAATGTTTTGATCTGATAGATCTTTTTGTGGTAACTGAATTGAGGGCGGGATAGGAAAAGAAATCCAAACCTCATTCTTCAGCTTTCTGTTGTACTGCCTAAGTGCGTCAAACTGCATTTCAGATTTGGAGTTGATAGAAAAGGTTATCATAGATCAGCCAGGGTGCCAACATAAATGTCACCAAAGGAATCTAACAGAGAGAATGTACTGTCACCTAAACCAGTAGTTTCCAAGCTAAAGACTATACCCCCAGCCCTTGATGATCTCTCACTCTCGGAGTTCTTAGTATCTCTATTCCTCATTCACATGTAACAAATGGCCCCTGATTTGAAAGAAAATGTGGGACTGTTGAAAAATTACGGGGTTTGGAATCAAAGTGGTTTGAATATTGCTTCTGCTGCTATGAGCTCTATGACCTTGAACCAATTCTTTCCCCTCTCCAAGCCTTAGTTTCTTCTTCTGCAAAATGTATATATAAAATTATACAGATTGTCTAGCACAGTGCTTGGCAAACAGTTTGTGAAAATGGTAGACTTCATCCAGACAGGTAATTGAGGAGGTAGGGAGAATATCAACATTATCCATTTATACAAGAAACACTACTTGTTCATCATGTGTAAGGATGTATGTATACAAAAATAAATAAAACCCAGAGTCTGACCTCAGAAAACAGTAAGTGATTAAAAGATTGGCTAGAGTATAAAATCATGAGAAATATATCTGACACAAGTTCCACTTTTCCCCATCTTTTCAAAAAAAATTCTACTCTCCCTGCAAAAAAAAAAAAAAAAAAAAAAAAAAACTTCAAATTCTTCTCCCAAAAAAGCCAACAATAGATACTTTTTCTGTTTTACGAGACTCGGCCCAATAATACCATTCTCTATAATACCTTTCTAATAGCTCTTCTTCTACAGTATTTCCCCACTCCCAGGCAGGAATATGCCAGTGAATGTCTCACGGCTGGTTCTCTAGAGGAAAGAAAAGCCCTCAGTGGTAGTGTTTGCCAGTTTCTGTAGCATGCTCTCCTCATGGCTGATTTTAAGCTAACAGTGTGATATCACCGAACACATACTTGGAAATACATGCGCACAATAAGCTCTCCTGAGCTGGTGCAAGCTGACTGCAGCACACCACTGTGGCCCATGTAAAATCAACTCTCCTTCCCATGGACGCCTGCTGTTCTTGGCACCACTCTACCGTATGTGTTCATTTGGTTATATATCCATCCCACCCACCTCCGATAAACTGTAAGCTCCTTGATGGCAGAAATTTCGCCAATACTTTACTGTTACAGCTCCAGCACTTGGCCCCTTCTCTGGCCCAGAGGAGGTTCATCAGAGAATACCTGTTGAGGAAGCAAAGTCACAGGAAGCTTTCCAGTCTCTTTGGCATTCCTGCCTCTCTGGAGATATAGGGAAAGGTCTTATAAAGTTCATGAGGTTTCTCATCAGCTTCCCAAATTCCTTTTTAGTTTCTCATTGTCCTTATTCTCTTTTCCTTTCCCATCATAAAGTACAGCCTGGAAAGGTTCTAGCAGCAGTCATTTACGTCTCTGAATAATTTAAATGTCTTGTTTCCAGGACAGTGCCATGACTTAGCTCTACCTGAGCAATGAATCATTGTCCTTAATTAAGATAATTTCAATGGCAGCAGGCAGGAGTAAAATTTTGAGGGCAGTTAATTATTTTGTATGTATGTAGGAACAGCCTCATTGTAGAAATACCAGTATTGAAAATGACATTTCAAAATTTGTAAATACTCAAGATCTGAAAAACTCATATTTAAAAATGGCTAGTATTTTGACCTAAACTAAAGCAAACTGAACATTCGACTCAGCTCACAAGTCCAGAAAGTCATCAATTCAACTTGCTCTCTTTTTTAAAGGGAAGTCTTGAAACTCTTGTTTTAACCATCTCAGCCTAAAAATGAAACCGTCTTTAAGCTTGCTATTTTTTTTCATATAAGAGTTGTATCCCTGACAAATGATATAATGATCCAATTAGATATTAAGAGTGCTAAGAGAGGCCATGTTTAAAGGAACATTGGGGAGAATACTAATGAAGATAATAACATCCTATTTACAGTATGCCTCTCACTAAGCGAAGTG
>NW_016107679.1:1932436-1960209 GCF_001604975.1 Cebus imitator | reverse complement strand
TTTTGAGATGGAATCTCACTCTGTTGCCTAGGCTGGAGTGCAGTGACACAATCACAGCTCACCACAACTTCTGCCTCCCAGGTTCCAGTGATTCTCCAGCCTCAGCCTCCCAAGTAGATGGGATTACAGGCACGCACCACCACGTCTGGCTAATTTTGTAGAGACAGGTTTCACCATGTTGGCCACCCGCCTTGGCCTTCCAAAGTGCTGGGATTACAGGCATGAGAGCCAACATGCAGGAGCAAACTGCTTTATTTGTGTTCATTCCTTTACAACCATCTACAGTACAACAACAACAACAAAAATTGATGTAAACAATTATCCCCTAAATTTTTCTGTAACTTTGAGATGTTTTTCAAAATTTTGGACTCTCCTAAAGTAATGTTGTCATTGCAGACCTCTGGTACAGGTAGGCTGATTGCATAAAAGCCTTTATGTATTTATAGCAGATATATTTGCCTACTCTACTCTTCAACTAGCAAGGCCAGGCCAAGCCCCAGGAAGCATTAATTAAGGCATGGCATGAAATAATATCCACATGAATGGATTATCTCATATTCAATCACATTTGTTTCAGTATTTATTTAATTAAAAACACAACTATATTTATAATGGCAGCTTCTGCCTTCCAAGATTCATAGCCTTATTTCTTTCTGGAAACACTCACTGAAGAGGAACTTCAAGACTTCTCTTCATAGCTAAATATATCCTATTTTCATTAGAGGTGCCTGAGCACAGAGACATTCACCATAGTTTCATTGATAATTGTACCTGATTAACCACAAACTCCAATAAAAAAAGGATTGAATGGTTTTTATTAATTAACATAGTCAAGTCAAGGAAAACAGCCTACATGAGGGACAGCTTGTATAAAAATAATTGACTCATTAGTCTTAAACATATGAACATGTTCACATTAGCAAGGTCAGTCGCTAGAAAGGCTTCAGACCAGAACAGCACATTCACACAAGCATGATTTTGTAGTTCTTGCATCTGGACTAACGTGGAATTCCTTAGGACGGTGAAGTTTTTCAAAAGGATGTAGTCACAAGAAAGGCAAAAGTTTCATAATGGCAATCTTTGCTTTACTTTTTCAAACTGTCAGAGCATTTGGGGAAAAAGCCTGGATTCCAATTTATTTTTTCCAGCCCATAGACAGCGTTTGCACCCTAAAAGCAATCTCAGGCTTCCTCATGCTGTGATGCTGAAGATACGACCATCAGGCACACCTCCATAGCAGCAGAAGTGTGCAGGCCAGGGGCTGTGAGCCAGGCAGACATTGCTTCCTGGGGACGATAACCAGTTGGGAAGGGGATTTGGGTAGGGGAGTGCTTAAGCCCGGAAAGCAGTCATTTAGAATAATAACCAAAGGAAGTACTCCTTCACACAGCAGGTGGTAAACATGTGGAACTTGTTACTCTCCAAGAGTTGAGCAAGCCAAGAAAAGTAAATAGTTTCAAGAAGGGTTTGAAAAAGTTTCAAATGCCCAATCTCTTGCCAGTTGCCAAAGAGAGGTTCAGGGTGTCAGATGTATTCCCAATTTTTTGATGTTAACAGAGGCAGCTGCCGCCTCCTTTACGAAATCTCTCTGGCTCTAAAAAGTTAAAATGAAATATTCGGTGAGGTGAGCCATTAGACTGACCCAATATGGCATATCTTTTGTTCTAGTGTTCTTATGCTGGTATGGTTTTTTAAAAGCTGTGTGATTGAAGAAAACCCTCCAAACTTCCATGAATTCATCTGTGAAATGAGCTTGATTACAGCTCTCCTCCCTACATCACAGTCTTATTGGGAGGCTCAAGTGAGATAAAGCTTTCTAAACTGCAAGATGCTGTGCACATGGTGGTGTAGCATTTTCTCAATAATCCAAATAATCTGTATGCCTCGTGGGAAAATCCTAAAAGTGCCGCATTCCTAAAAACAAAAATCAGCTCTGAGAAAGCTTAGACGATGATGACACAACTAATGTCTAATGGATCCTATTTTCCTCTCCACAGTGCCAATCTATTCATCATCACAGCTGCGCCAAATTGCTCTCTCTGACCCCAAAGCTCCAAATTACCTTTCCCTGTCCCTGTCCAATTGCCTTTGGAGCTGTATTTGGGAAACCATTTGTGTGTCTCTTCACATCACCCATGCCCCATTGGCAAAACAAAGTCAAGGATCTGAATGAACTAACAGAAGGGTGTCATATGAGGGAGTATTTATATGTAAGTATTTTGTTCTTTCATGATTATCCCCAGCCTTAGAATGGTGATATGTTATATTATAAATTTTCACTGTTTCATTTAAGAGTGGTTTCATACTAGGATTACGTTTAGAAGTCAAACATCTCAAATCAAGAAATACTCTCTCAAATATCTGCTTTTCTGTGGATAATGTGGCAATAGCAAAGATCAGGAAAATCTATGTCATCTTATAAGGGCTTCAATCCCTGGGGTCACCAAAGCTGACGTTATCATCTCATTATCATATTTGTGCCCTCACAATG
This sequence comes from Cebus imitator, assembly GCF_001604975.1. Classification (NCBI taxonomy): domain Eukaryota; kingdom Metazoa; phylum Chordata; class Mammalia; order Primates; family Cebidae; genus Cebus; species Cebus imitator. Next base: position 1,957,718 of record NW_016107679.1, on the reverse strand, counting down.
ATTTGCTTCTAAAAAGTTGCCTTTGCAACAACTATATGTGATTCCTCCAATCACAGTATAGTGAATGTTCTAATTCAATGGCTTTGGAACAAAAAGAATCAGTGTTTGAAACTTAGTTCCATCATTTAAAAGCTGTGTGACCTTGAACAAGTCGCTTGTCCTCTCTGGGCTGCCATTTGTATAAAATGGAGATTCCAAATGCACACACCTCTCACCGGAATTATATCACATAATGTCGCCTAAAGTGACATAATGCACTAGAATACAAGGCCTGGCACACAGTAAGCACGCAATAAGTGACAATTGTACACTAACAGAGCCCTCTAAGGTTCCACATAGATCTATAGGGTGCCACAGAAACTGAGAGTAAACTTGGCGGCATGAAAACAGCAGCTGCTGTAAGTTGCACAGTGTCATCCCCAGAGATGTGGAAGACGACCACCCAGGGAACAACCAGATAGTTAACTCATTTTTCCAGCGTTCCACCTCAGCTCGCTGTTCAAGATACTGGAAAACTGCTTTTGCTCCAGAGGAGACCACAGCCTCAATCTTCCCCTGGAGTCACTGTGGCAGGTGGCATTTGTCTTGTCTTCCATAAACTGTTGTTCTCTTCAAGGATCGTTGCTTGTCTAAGCCACGTATTAATTTCTTAATATTCTGGTGTGGTTTCCTTCTGATTATTACAGGCTCTCATGTAAGCAGACCACTCTGGGCCTGTTAAATACTGTATTTGCTTAACAGCCAAATAGTCACTGTTAAACATGCTGTGAAAAGGGGTATTTTCAATGAGTTGTAGTAGAGGTCAGTGCATAGAGAGTCTCATTAGTTCATGTGAAGCCCATAACTCTCTTACTCCTGCTCCTTACATTTCAGGGAGGTTGAAGACATGTCACAACAAATACCCTCCATGGAATTTTCTTTCTCAAACCATACAACCCTTAGATCTTCCAGAAACTAAGCTTTTGCCTTTATTATCTGAATAGCTCAGGAATTAGCATTCACTTTTCTCCAGAAGAAAACAACAACGATTTCCCTTTTAGCTAGTAATGAAAAATATTCCATGAAACCAAGCAGCACCATTTTTTTATTTCAGTAGCAATCAGATGGCATGTAAGGAAAAGAAAGGGGTGAGAGGGGATTAATTTCAGTAGCTCACAGCCACTTATATTGATTTTCCCCAAGTTTGTACAAAAGAAAAGATTTCCCAGCTGAGCTGAGATCAAAGGTGGCACATTTAGCAGGATCTTGAGCATCCAGAAGGCCATCTTGTTTAAATAACTTTAAGAATCGACAGTATGATTCCTTAAACCTGTGTCTACAAGAGGGCCAAAAGGTTATTGAAGAAGGGGGCATGTAAGGGATGCTGTCTCCTAAAAGGCAAAGCTAGTAAGCCCTGCAAAATCTTTCAGGGCATCAATGTATGATTGCTACAGCTAACCAGTCATAACCTTCCTGTCTCTCTCCTCACTTCGCTATACGCTTTCCAAACCTCAAGAAGAAAGTGAGAGACTTGCATGAGAGGCAGCAGTGTGAACGTGGCATTATGAGAAAAACCCCACAACCTAACTCTGTGGAAAACAGCTCCATTTTGAGAGTTTGGGTTAACAATGAAGACAATTTGAGAATGCTGCCAAGATCACACTAAGAATAGTTGAAATTATTTTGGGTACTTTTTACATTTGTTTCTTAATTGACAGGTAACAATTATAAATATTTATGGAGGACAACGTGATGTTTTAATCTATGTATCTTTCTGCAGTGGTAGAAAGATTAATCACCTCACCAACATCATTTTTTTCATGGTAATAATGTTAAACATCTATTATTTCAGCAATTTAAAAATATACACTATGTTATTATTAAATAGAGTCACAATGCCATGAGATATTTCATTTAACATCTGCTTCTAGAACATCAGAAAACCCTACAACCCCTTAATCAAGAAATCGCATAAATGTCAAAAGATCATGGGGAAATAGAGACTAGGATATGCGGGGTGTACGTGGTTAAATTTCCCCAAACATTCTGTCAGTCTGAACCATATACAAGTATTTGGTAATTGGAGGCAGAAAAATATAAAGGTGAAGAAGGCATTTATATTTGCCCCAAAAGACCTCAGATGGAGGAAATATAGTAATTAGGGAAGGAGAAATTAAGGCCTGCAAGGCAGATTTGTTAACAAATTTGTTAACAGAGGTATAAAAATATCTTGGTATATTGTTCCTGGTAAAATGTCTTGAAAACTTTATGGTTGGGGTGAAATTGAAGTCGAGTTTGGAAAGAAGTATTAGAAAAAAAGAAAAATGGCAGAGGTTAATCTATAGTTCCTATCTTGGTCACTTTGTAGACCATGATGCCATTGACTAGGTCGCGGTAATGCAAGTCTCAGTCCTAAGGGGGCTGCCATAACAAACACAATAAACTGGGTGGCTTACAAATGACACAAATTTATTTCTCAGAATTCTGGAGGCTGTGAATACCAAGATCAAGATATTTGGTGAGGACCCACTTCCTCACAGCCACCTTCTCACTGTACCTCACATGTAGGAAGGGGTGAGGGAGTCTCTCTGGGGCCTCTTTGACAAGGGCACTAATCCCATCCTAAAGGTTCCACCCTTGTGACCTAATCACCTCCCAAATGCCCCACCTTCAAATACCCTCACAATGGTGATTAGATTTTAACATACAAACTTTGGCCACACAAACGTTCAGACCCTAACAACAGAGGAACAACTCTGGGAGAAAAACACTTCAATTTGAGATGAATATAAGATTCCTTCCTTCATCCATAGGACAGTATCAAAGATAGTTGAAAATTCAGGTCCAACTCCTAAGAAATCTGGTTTGCACTCTTTCTCGGGGGCTTTGTGCGTGTGAAGACCAGAGCTAAAGCATACAGAACTGTTGTCTGAACCACATAATGCAGGTGACTTGGATACTTTGGCTTCTTGTAGCCAAGCCTTATAGAACTACAGCTTTTAGTCACTACCCTCTGAAGTTATGATTTATGTAGGGGGGAGTCCACAGAAAAGGACACATCTCCCTTTTCAGAGTTGTGGCAGGAAAGACATGAGATCATTTTTATCTTGAAAAAAACTGAGAAAGTAATTCTTGCCCTTCTTCCCAAAAGGTTGACCTTTTCTGAGTCCATCTTCTAAGTCCTGAGAGGGCAGGGAGCTTTCAGCATGGTTCAAGCAATGGGCAGAGGCTCAAGTTTTGCAGCAGCTTTGTGGAGTGAAAACAATGAAGATCCCTTCCGAGAACTAAGGACATTCCAGGAAACACAACGACTCCTGGAGTGCTTCTATGACTCCAGAGAAAATAGAAGGGGCCTCCAGAAACATCCACTCTTAGCGGGTGAGCATAAGTGAAAACTGTGAGCACTGTCTGTAAATTACAAACTTCTATTCACATGGCAGGCATCATTACCATTCAACTACCCAATGCCATCTCCTCATTTGAAAGTGCTCTCAGGGAAGCTTCCTATTTCACACATTCATATAAGAGGGGCAGAAGCTAATGCATAGCCCCCTCAGGCTTTATGTTTTATTAAAGGAATTTATGGCGTGAATGAGCAGGTGGAAACGAGCATGGTAAGCATACGTGTGTGTGCGCACATATGTGGGAATGTGTGAAGGATACGTGGTGATTCCACCTTGACTGAGAACATCATACAGCTACAGGTGAATCTAATCATGGTGGATCCCACAGGCAGAAAAATAGGACATGGTGCGGTCAAGCCCAAGTCATTGTACAGTCACCATTTTTATTTCACAATGATGCAAAACATATAAACAGACCCTAAGTCTGACAATAGCAATGACTCTCTCAAATTCATCAGCCAAGATGATCAGCCAAAAGACACCTCTTAATAGCCAAAGACCCTCTTTCTCAGCCTCCCTCAGAAAGCATCTAACAAGAAAATAAGGACTTTGAAAATGGTAGTACCTCATACAAAGCACATGGTGTCCTAAGGGCAAAGTGAAAAGTGTGAAACGTAGCCATTAGGGAATAAGAAGACAAATATGTTTCTCTCTTACACACACACACACACACACAGACACACACACAGTCATTCCCCACCCTCTCTCATTTGCAATCAAATGGCAAGTAGATTTAGAACACAAACTTCAGGACCCTAATCAGAAGACCTGAAACACAAAGGAAAAAATAGGTCACCCCGCTGCTTCCAGTATTCCCCAAAGAACTCCAGACCTTCCAACAGCAAGCCTGTCTGCTTCTATTTCTGACTGTTCCTTTAGGAGGCCCCTCAGGGCTTGGCTGCTTCCTTCCAAGAGTACACAACCCAGAACTCTCTGGCAACTTGCTCCACTTGCTATATTAGACTCAGCATTTGTGTATTGATATTCCTTCTCCCAATCCATTTTCCATCATTAACAGGCCTGATGCTGGCAGCCAGAAAAATCTGCTGCCCTGGTTCTCTCTCCCTGCCAAGGTCCAGCCATTCAGTATTTCACTGAGAAAAAGTAATTGAAATGATTACAAAATCTACAAAGTTTTGAATGAGTTATATATTCATATAAGGAAAAAGCTGTAACCTTTCCTTTTACACTCAACTTGTCTTGAGTTTGAGAAAGACTCAGAGTTCAGGGTCTTACAATAAAGCCAAACAGTTATTGTTCCTGTCCACTGGAAGAAGGGTGACATTCCACTTTAAGAACAAAATAAGAGAGCCCCTTGACTAAGGAGGGAGCATTCGCCTTCACACAAAAACCACCTGATGTCATATATTAGTCTGTATTGAAGGCTTTGTTCACATCTAAATTGATACCAATCTCTCAGACCATCCATCAAGAAAAAGTTGTGTGAGAGGGAATTGCTAAGCCTAGCTCAGGGCTGCTAGGCTGGACAGGCCCAGGGAAAGCACAAGGGAAAAAATGCAGTGGCTAACTGGGTGGAAGAGCTGGCTGAAGGAGAGGGATTGGGCAGGATGAAGGCACAAATCCTGTGGATGAGACCCCAAAGCCTCCCTTCCAACAAATTGTTCAGGAAAATAGCAGCTGATTTTAAATTTAAACATTCGCTCAACAACTGTTGATAGAGAAAGGCTTCAGGACCACAGCGAGCCAAACAGAAAGAACCAACCCATCTACATAGTTACCTTGCCTCCTTTCTCCTTTCTTCTTTCCTTCCTTCCTTCCTTCTTCCCTTCCTTCCTACTGTTTCCTTTGTTCCTTTTTTTTTTTAATACTTGCATATCCTTGGTCCCAGAAAGGTCTGCATTGGCTTCTAAGGAAAAAACTCTCTTGGCTTATAATAGAACCACTAAAAGAAGGATAAAAAGAGTAAGAGCTATGGAATGAAGAGAATATGGGGAGGAGAGATCATTGCTGCAGAAAATCTAGGCTATTTACAGCAACTAATTTATAATCTAACTTTGAACTACTCTGCAGATATAATGATTTGCAGACAACACTCATTATTAATGAAAATAAGCATAACCTCTATCAAGGAAAACAAAATGTAATGCTGAGGAAAAGAGTGACCCAGAGATTTGTTATATTCACATTGAAACTAACGGTTCTTGAACATAACAATGGGCCAGACATCTCCTCACTTAATGCTCACAGTAAGCCTACCATACAGTCATTATCACGCCCATTTTCAGATGAAGAAACGGGCTCTGAGAGGGACAGTGACCTGGAAATTAAGCAACTTCATGAACCATTTATTCAATAACAACCTGATACATGCCACAAAATTGTTTTTCATTTGACCAAAGGCCTGAAAAAGCAAAGTCATCATTAGGAGCACATTCTTTAAGAGGCAGCTGGTATCACAAATGAGCAGAACCTCTCCAACCTGGGCAAGGAAGATAGTTTAGCTGGCATCAAGGGACTATTTGAGCTCTATCCAGGGGCACAACATGTCACAGAACCCACTTTAAAACAACACTTTACTATTAATATTTCTACTGTTGCTTAATCTTATAACCAGGAACAGAATCTATGAGGCTGCAGCAGGAAAGAAAGTTCATAAACTTGGATCTTGTCCTAAATTTTGTCTTTTGGAGGGGTGGTGGGGAGCTGTCAGGTTTCAGTCTCTTGGAGTATGTGCCAGGCTCCCTGGGTCTTCCCAACAATAATTAAAGAGCTCCTGGGCAGCCATTTTGCTGTCATATGTCTCTTTCATGTGAGACTTTATTTGATCCTCATGGCAATCCTGGGAAAGATATAAAACGATGGTGAAAACATTCCATCCTCCCCAAGGAAAATTACCATCTTGTTGATCAGAAAACCAAGGCCATGAGAAATTAAGATTTTGTCCAGTAAGTGTCATGATGATGACAAAACCTGGATCTCCTGGTGCTGAAGCCTAGGCTTTCTGCCCTGTATCCCATTCCACTCCCAGTAAGATGGTCTCTCGGGGGATAAAAGACACATCATCATATATTGTGCAGAAAATCCAATTTGAATTGACTATGTGTCTGAAGAGCTGTACACCTGCATGATAATAATTTGCCTTCGTCTCTTCCATAATCTCAGAGCAATAATTTATGGGCTTCACAAAGCTGATTTATACAACTAAGCAACAAAAAATTCTGCAATTAATTTTACATTTGTGCCACTCTTCCTGCATTTCCACTATTGTCTGATTCTGATTTTCACATCCTGTTCCCATGCCGGGACGCATTCAAAAACAAGCACCTTCTTTATGGCTTCCACCCAGCTCCCCACTTGCAACCACCTTCAGAGGCCTGGGTAATCATTGTGCCATTATTGCTGGGAAGTCCCAAGGAGGCAGGCACAGAGTCATAGATTGAAACTTGACAGCTGCCCCCTATCCCTGCACCCCTCTGAAAGGCAAAATTTAGGACAGGAGCTCAGAGAGTTTACAGGCTTTGCTTCCTGTTCTAGCCTCAGAGATTCTGCTCCCAGATATAAGATTAAGCAACAGCAGAAATTCCAGAGTTCGGAAAATATACTGTCAGCTGAGATGACAGAAAACAGATGCTTGGATTCAGTTTCTTATGGTATCTGGTGAAGAGTTAAAGATTTTAACAAAGGATGGAAGTGAGAAAAGCCACAAACTAGCCCCCCTTGAAATCTTGGCTTGGAAGCAACAGTTAGAGTATTGTAGTGATACCATATTCGTTTGTCCCTGTTAAAAAGAAGTAAAATTTTGAAGTTAAAGGACTATGCAGAATATCATTTTTCTCTTTATTTCATTTTTAATGTTATTGACAATCAACAGTTTATAACTGTATGTATTTGTGAGGTACAAAGTGATGGTATGATTTATGATTACAATGTGGAATAATTAAATCAAACTAATTCACATATCCATCACCTCAAATACTTATCATTTTTCATAGTGAAAACATTTGAAGTTGAGTCTCTTAGCAATTTTGAAATGCACAATATACTAATAGTAACTATATTAACCACAATGTGAAATAGATCTCAAAAAAACCAATTACTCCTTCAGCCTGACTGAGATTTACACCCTTTGACCACCATCTCTCCACTCCCCTGACCCCTAGTCTCACTAACCATCATGTTACTCTCTGCTTCTACGAGTGTGATTGTTTTAGATTCCACATGTAAGTGAGAATATGCAGCATTTCTCTTTCTGTGCCTGGCTTCTTTCACTTAGTATTATGTCTTCTAGTTTCATCCGTGTTGTCACAAATGACAAAATTGCCTTCTTTTTTAAGACTGAAGGGTATTCCATTGTGCATACATATTACATCCTCTTTATCCATTCATCTGTTGAAAAATACTTATATGTTGATTCCATAACTTGAATAGTGCTGTCATGAGCATGGACATGCAGATATCACTTTGATATGCTGATTTAAAATGTTCTGGGTAAATACCCAGAAGTGAGATTGAAGAACCTGGAATATTAGTTTTCACTGGTACCAGGCGGACTGCTCTGTCGTGCTGATGTCTGGCTTGGAATTGAGGAAACCTGAATTTTTACCGTGTTATTAATGCTCCTAACAGATATGAGGGAATCTGGGTTCAAGTGCTAAAATTTTTTGTTTGATATTATAGAAGTACAATATTTACTTTTTTTTGTTGAGACAGAGTCTCGCTTTGTCACCAGGCTGTAGCGCAGTGGCATGATATCAACTTACTACAGCCTCTGCCTCCAGAGTTCAAGTGATTCTCGTACCTCAGCTCCGAAGTGGCTGGGACTACAAGTGCACACCACCATGCCTGGCTAATTTTTGTATTTTTAGTAGAGACAATGTTTCATGATGTTGGCCAGGTTGGTCTCCAACTCCTGACCTCAGTGATCCACACACCTCAGCCTCCCAAAGTGCTGGGATTACAGGCGTGAGCCACCACACCCAGCCTAATATTAACTTTTAAAACATAAATTCACCTAGGCCTTATATACCTGAGAGTATCATAACAGTTACAGTGACAATGAAAACTGAAGTGGCATAGACTCCTGCCTTCACATGCTAAGACACAGCCATAGTCCCTCATGAAATAACCCCTATTATCTCATCTATTTCCAGGAATCCCCAAGAAATCTTACATATGCTCACAAACCAGTCCATTCCTACCAGGCACCACTATTCCTACTGAACCCAAACCCTCATGGTGCCAAACCTTGGTCCATGGTGATGGGAAAAAGATGACACTCAGCCCTCTGATGTGAGCTAGACCTTCTCAGAGGAGCAAGAAAGCAGTATCGCCTCTGCCCTTTGGCTTTCCACTGTTTTCAGTGGGATAGCTGTGTCATATTTTACCCACATCCCTTTATCTTCATAGAACTGGGAACAAATTCCGGAGATTGAATCAGAAAGAGATAGATGTGAGTGGCAGCCTTCACACGGTACCAGGATGGCCCTTCTTGCTGACTACGAAGACTTAGTTACAACAGAACCAAGCTCTTCATACCAGTGCCCCTTTCCTAAGAGGGTCCTCAGTACCTCATGAAAACAGACTTCTAGCAACCTACTTCAAACTTACCAGTCACTCAACAGATGCTTACTGATTTCTGCTATGCACCAAAAATAACTGATTTCAACTTTCTAAGGCATTGGCTCTCTTTAGACCCCAGACAAATCCTGGGTCATCTCTACTCCTGCCAACGTGTAAGCACCGCCAGTAGTCACTGATACCCGGATGGATTTCCAACTACATCACCCTCTGAATGCATATAATATTAATCATTCTGCAGTCAATTACCTCTTTTCTAAAGAAGTAGTCAGGCATAGCTATACTTAGAATGCTGCTATGGGCAGTTGGGGAGATGAGACAATTCTGCCAACAGAAGACTCCTTTACACCAACATAGAAGACAGAATAGGCATTATTATTAAAGCATAGGCAGATCCGATTTGCACACATGTAAGATAGCACAGGAGTGACTACAAAGCCTGAATCGAATTTCACAAAAATTCAGGCAGTGGCATGAAAGAAGGAATAATGAAAAACTGTCTTATCTCCTTGAGAGAGAAAATAGATGCACCTTATAATTGTCTCCTGTGTACCTTAGGCTTAGAGGGTATGTATTTACAGATCTCAGAATCAGATCTCAGAATCCCATGATCTTACACTATAAAATCAAAAGGTCGGGCTTCTTATTAAGCCTATTATGTCTTCAAGGAGACACCCTAAAAAAAGAAGAGAGTTGGCCAGGCACAGTGGCTCATGCCTATCATCCCAGCACTTTGGGAGGCTGAGGCAGGCAGATCACCTGAGGTTGGGAGTTCAAGACCAGCCTGACCAACATGGAGAAACCCCATCACTACCAAAAACACAAAATTAGCCAGGTGTGGTGGCGCATGTCTGTAATCCCAGGTACTCGGGAGGCTGAGGCAGGAAAATCACTTGAACCTGGGAGGCGGAGGTTGTGGTGAGCCAAAAGCCGAGATCACGCCATTACACTCCAGTCTGGGCAAGAAAAGAGAAACTCTGCCTTAAAAAAAAAAAAAAAAAAAAAAAAAAAAAAAAAAAAAAAAAAAAAAAAAAAAAAAAAAAAAAAGGTCACCTCTTTCCTAAAGAAAATTTCATTATTTTATCCTTATATGGCTTGAAGGTCCAGATTGTAAAAACGACCCACATTGCCAAGTTGAAGATCCCTGAAATTCTTTTTTAGCCCGAGGTTCTGTACAGGATATTTTACACAGGACATACAAGTTTAAGCCTCCAAAGAAGGGCATTTTTGCAATAAAAATTTATTTAATCCAAATGTTACTTACTATCATCAAACAAAAATCAGGCCTAAATGGAAAATGATATCTGGAGAAGGAAAGAGGGCAGATGGGGGCTTACAAACTCTGGAAAGCAAAGGAATGGCATAAAATAAAATGATTTGGAAAAGTAACATATAAACTTTGCTGGTTTTATAAGTTTATCAAGAATTAACACTATTCAGCATGCACACACACATACCCATGTGCTCAGATACATGGCTCATGCATATACGTCATGCATATATTATATCTCGTGCATATATCATTTATATTTACACTTTTTAAACTAACATTTTATGATAGCATAATTTATTGACCTGATAGCGGTTTTTTTATTTTGATTTTTGTTATGCTAAGATGAGAAAGAATGAGAATGGAATATAAGAATGGAATTTGGTCTCAGCATTTTCCTCTGGTCGTCCTTTTTGTCATTTTAGTACATCTGCAGGGCCTACCACAGAATTTGCTTAAAGACAACTTCTTTTTCAGGCTTTTGTGTACCTGAGTGGACCTCTACCTCCAAAGTTGCTTGAATCAGCCAGAAACTTATCAGTGAAATCATGTTGCGGGGATAGCAACTTCTTAACGCTAAGCAACAACTCAGGTGCAGCTGTTTGAGAGGGGAGCTGAGCCCCTGCTAGAAGCTTAAATTTCCCACAGTGCACCCTGAATTAGCATTGGCACCAGAAGGCGAGACCAAGTTCACAACGTCTGCAAAATGGCAACAGTGCAGGGTATTCAGTTTTGTTTTGATTTTGGGTTTTGGTTATCACTGGAAATAATACCTCAGTAGATTTTAACCCTCGGCTTGACTCCTCTGCTACAATTCAGCTTAAGAGAAAATCCACCCTGGTCTTCACAGAAGTGAATAGGCACCACAGCCCAGACACCCCACAAATTAGCGGTACTGACATGTACTTTCTTTGCGATCAAATGGCAAGCCTTTCAGCTCCGGCTGCAAGGATTATCAGCTAAAGACAAGCTGTGCTGGCTAATGAGTTTACTCTGTTGGGTCCCCTCTCACCCAGATATCACTGGCTGAGCTGAGAAGAGTCACCTGGGGACTTTCCCCCCCTCCCCCCAGTGTTGAAGGGGAAGCCAGAGTAGGGGTATTCTGTAAGAAGAACATTTGTTGAAATCTTTTTTTTAAGAATAAAACTTTCAGGCATTGAAATATTGTTGATAACAAGCTCTAATATCTAGCAGGTGTTCCTTTCACATTCTGTTAGCACAGTTCTTTCCTAGAAATCAGAGCAGATTTATTTGCAGCAAGCTAGCACACCAGGGTCATTTCTAAACATTAACTTTTGCCTGAAGCATATTGTATTTGGGAGCCTGAAACGGGACAAATTCTCTACCTAATGAAAATTATGCATACCCAAACTCATCTTCAAAACTCAAATCACTTTCTAAACAAATTGTCTAAATTGGCAATGATTAACTTTTCTAACATTTAATATTCTGTCTAAAGAAGACATGGTAATCTGTGATTATATGTAAGTACTGGAATTGTGAAAGACAATGTTTTCACATTTTTCTACATTTTAGTCAAAACAATGCATGCATTTTTGTGGGAAGTGTTTTGTTTCGGATTTGGAGATGAATCTTTTTTATGTATTTTTCTTTTTAGTATGGCTAGCTTTCCCAAAGCTCACTGCCTTTTTGTGTCTTCCATTCTGAGAGGGTCTCGGGCATCACCTGAGCCAGCCAGTTTTCAACACAGCCAGTTGTATCGCATAGACTAACTTTATTGCCTCGTCTGGCTGTGATTTAGGAGAGACCTCAAATCTGTTGAATCAGATACCCAGGGGCAACTCCAAAAGGGAGGGGGGCTCACCAGGTTTATTGCACTCGTTGGAAAAAGGCAAAATCACTGAGCACAGCCAAGATACACCAAGGGTGACACTTTTATATAGGGATCAGCAATTTAATTTGTCTTTGCATTTTATGAATTGCAGGCAGAGATGTATTCACAGAGAAATACATGGGCATTTTTGAAAGCGATTAATTAAGCATGCAATTTATATGAAAACAATTTACTGCAGGACATTATCAGGGCACCCAAAATGCACATGCAATTTCCTTGCCTTCTAATTTGTAGACATAATTTATTTTGATTGTGCAATTAGGAAAGGAGACCTTTATTAATTTTGGTGCAAGTCTAAAGAACTAAGACCAATTTAGCAGCCTTAGTGTAAAAAAGGAAGGCGTGGCCTTGGGCTCTGGCATGGTGGATAAGCGTTCTGAATCCAAAAACGTGGAATCACATGTATTTCCGTTCCTGACTTTCTTCAGCAGGTCATTTAACCACTCTGAGCTTCAGCTTTTTTTGTTTACATATGAAACGGAGCTGGAAAGATACCTCCTCCTAGATTGGCATTTTATGGCAGATTTGGAGGGTCTGTCCTGCCAGTTTGTCTTAGTCATGGCAGGCTGCCCCATAATTAGCCACACTGTGTGGCCTCGACCCTCCCCAGGCCTCGTTTTCAAGGTAAAGACAACTCCATTGCCTGCAGCAAATTCTCCATAGGGCCCTTGCCTGCGGACTCCCTGACCCCATGCTCACAGGTGCCCAGAATGAAGGCGGACAAGAGCCTGCATTGGATTTTCATTTTATGAGAAGCAAATTTTCAGGATGGAAATGGAGCCCATGCCCCTATTAGCCTAGTCCTATAACAAACCAAAATATCAGTTCAAATCTTCAAAATTTTACTAGTTATTTTCAAATCATAAAGCTCCCAAACAGGTGAATTTTTTTTTAGGATTTGGGGAAAACTATCAAATTCTCACAGAAAAATCTCCCAAGGCCCACCAGCAGTGAAGAGCAAACTCATGGCTTCTGGTCACCACCCCTTTACCCCACACCCATCAAATACAGAAAAGCGGTATATTAGTCTGTTTTCACGCTGATGATCAAGACATAGCCAAGACTGGGAAGAAAATGGAGTTTAATAGACTTACAGTTCCACATCACTGGGGAGGCCTCACTATCAAGGTGCAATGCAAGGAGGAACAAATCACGTCTTCCGTGGACCGCAGCAGGCAAAGAGAGGACCTCCCCTTTTTAAAACCATCAGATCTCCTGAGACTTGTTCACTACTGCGAGAACAGCACGAGAAAGACCTGCCCCATGATTCAATTACCTCCCACTGGGTCCCTCCCATGACACGTGGGAATTGTTGTGGGAGTTGATTTGGGTGGGAACACAGCCAAACCATATCAAAGGGTAAGGGGACCAAGTAAGTGGAAATGCAGTAGGCATCACCCTAGAGTGCCTCCCTAGGTTCTGTCACACCAGGGCCAGAACAGCCCCATCAAAAGCTGGTATGTTTATTCCCATCTTGCAGATGAGGAGCCGGAGCTTAGAAAGGCTAGCCAGAAGCCAATTCCGATTGACTGCAGAGCCTAGGCTCTTTCCACTCCACCACTCAAGCTGTGGGCTCCCCTGGGACTACAAAGAGGCCACGTGGTCCTTTCCCACTTGCGAGCCTTCCTTTCGGGTGATGGCCTTAAAAAGACATTTTACCCATGTTCTGAATTCCAAGTGACACTTAGCCTGTGTTTGCTGAGCATTAGCAAACTTAGTGATAGGTCAGTCTTTGACCTTTCCTTGGTGATTGATAAATCACCATTTTTATAATATTATCAATGGCAGTTAATCGTTTCCATAGTACGTACACAATAGTTATTTGCATATGTAACCTAGACTTTACCAGTGTGGGCTCACCACATAAGGTTACATTTTTCTTTCATATACAAATTACAATGCCACGAAATCCCCACTTATACAGATTAGCAGAATATCTGAGTGTTCCCCCTTTCACATGAAACAGCTCTCCCTCCTTGGTATGATCGAAACTCCCAAGTATGCTCACTCAGTCCTCAGATTCAGTCTGGGTTCTCTTGTTTTAAGGGTAAATGTGGATGGAGTAAGCAAGCCAAAGGAAGTGCCTCCTTCACGGCCAAGGTTGACATTATTACCAAATCAGGAAGGTCCCACTGGAAACTAGAACAGGCGCGGGAATAACCTGGGAATGAGAAATAATGCCCATTGGCCGCCACTGTTGCTGTTGCTTACAATGGAGTAGGCAAAACCCCACTCCATTCCAATGTCATTTTCAGTCCACTTCAATGACTTTCCATGAGGGACACAATGTCACCACCCAAACCAAAGAGGCTCCCAAAGCTGACACCTCCAATGCCCTCAGCCTGACTCCTTGGACCCTACCCCAACAATAGAGGGCCCCACCAATCCCAACCTGAGGTTCCAATTGTTGTGTTCTTTGCTCTTTCAGCTCACCCATTGTTTTCCCCAAGGCAGGCCACATCCTGGATCAGCGTTTCTAGTATCAGCCAGAAACAGTTCACTTACCCTGGTGTTGTGTTGGGGTCCCTCAGTCACACTCCTTTCTCCCTTAGGGCAATTTCATCTCAGAGCTTCTGCTGACCTTCCTTGTTCTCTGACCTAGATTAGTATGTAGGTCGGGTAACTAGGTACCCCAGTTCATCAGAATTTCCAGAGGCTCCTGGGGCACCCTGTAAATTCATGGAATGACATTAAAGTGAAGTGGTGTTTTGCCAGATACATAAATACCTTAAAGGGGTCACTTGGTGGTCCTTCCCAGAACAAAGACAGACTGCCCACGAGTGAATAAATGTTGCCATCTAAAGAAAGAAAATTGCTTATAATTTTAAAATGACATTTGGCCAAGTTATCAAAAAGTCAATAAATAGAGTTAAAATCCTGTCTGCCTGGGCACCCTATAGATAAACCTTCTTCTTTTCAGGGCTACTTAGGACACATATTCATCAGGATATGAAAGGTATGTGTCCTAGTTCTCCTGAGTGTACTATAACAGAAATAAGAATTATCCCAATCACAGTAATGATGCTACACGTGGCTCACTGGCTGCCCACTGTTACACTGTACTAGAAGCTCTTATCTTAATCATCACAATAACCTTACAAGGCAGATATTATTATCATTTTCACATTACTGGTGAGAAAACTTGAGCTCAAGGAGGTTAAGTGACAAACTAATAAATGGCAGAACTATACTCTGAACCCACAACTGTCAGACCTCAAAAGTCTGTTTTCTTGATAATTTGTTAGTTTTGAGTTAGAAACAACCAATTTGGATAGACATTTTTATTGCATCCAAAGGCTGGATGACCTTTGGCAAAATACATTTTCTTTGATCATCTATGTCCTTTAAGTAAATAGAACTAATAATGACCACCTTCCAGGGTTTTGTGAGGGGGGAAAAAAAGCGCAATAACGTGAAAACAACTATGTAAATCATAAAACGCACAAAATATGACTGATATTTTCAATTTGTCTCATGGTAACCAGGGCAGCAACATGATGAAAATAGACCCTGGAAATCTTGATGACCATGGGCGTCACGTTGATGACAGGATGATTGACTTCATGCCATGACAACCTGGGGAGGCAGGAGGAACATGCTAACCCACCTAAGACATTGTAGTAGACACTTGTCACTTGTGGCTGCAGAGCTTTTGGTAATTCTCCTTATGGAGAATCCCACCTGCTCAACATAGACTCGAAAAACCAAAAAAGCTATTTCCTAACGCTTTTTGCTATTTAGAGAACAGACTTGTGATGTAGATGCCATCACTCAGACCCACCCAAACAAGACTGATTCTGAAGCAGTATCAGAGGGGTGAAAGATGACATGTCTATTTTGCTGGTAATTTTGGTAAATATCGGGAGGTATGGGTAGTGCTGGCAGCATGATTTGGGGGTAAAGAAATGACAAAAATACCCTGATGGCAGCAGATAAACCTGGCTCTGGGGTTGGTGGTGGCAGAGTCCCCCTCTCCAGGCCGGTTCTGCAGTGTGGTTCTGAAATGCAAACTCAGCCAAGATGCTGTGCAGCCTTCCAGTGATCCTCTGTGTTCTCTAATAATCTTGAATAAATTCATTTCTGCTTGAACCTGCTAAGGAGGATTTTGTGTCTGCAACTAAGAACTAATGCAGCACTTAGAGCTTTTCCCCTATCAATTATACAAGGGAAGAGTAATTGTTTGGAGAAGACTGACATGTTTGTTTCATTTAGGATGACCCAGCTTCGCTGCTGCCAAAGGGAGTTCTCTGGCAGGTGATAAAGTTGCTGACAATGTGAGTGAAGACAATGGAAGCTACCTACTAAGTGCCAATCAGCGCAGCACAGATGGGCAACCTTGGCGGGTTGTTGGACACATGTTTTCTAATCTATATGGTCATCCTGAAAGATAAGTAATGTTACAACCCCTCTCTACAGTGGAGAAATCTGAAGCTTAGGAAGGTTGAGAGAATTGTAGAGAGACACACAGCCAGTTAGTGCAGAAGCCAGTCTTCATAGAAAGTCCCTCTGGCTGCAAAGACGTAAGAATGATACAATGGACTTTGGGGACTCTGGAGAAAGGGTGGGAGCGGAGTGAAGGATAAAAGTCTACAAATTGGCTCCAATGTATACTGCTCGGGTGATGGGTGTACCAGAACTTCAGAAATCACTACTAAAGAATCTATTCATGTAATCAAACACCACCTGTTCCCTCAAAACCTATGGAAATAAAAATAATAAGTCAATAAAAAGCTCCACTGCTTCCAACACCCACTGTTTTTCCCCTATCACACTCTGCGATGGAGTGTGGACTTAGACCTAAGTATT
The DNA here is from genome assembly GCF_001604975.1 of Cebus imitator. Lineage (NCBI taxonomy): Eukaryota > Metazoa > Chordata > Mammalia > Primates > Cebidae > Cebus > Cebus imitator. The sequence continues at coordinate 1,940,866 of NW_016107679.1, read as the reverse complement.
TCCAGGTGCCTGAGGATCGGCTTCCCCCCAAAGAAAGACAGAAATCACCTGCTTTTAAAGATTTATCTACTGTTGTCTAATGACGCTAAAAACAACTAGCTCTCAATATTTTGTTATCCATATAGGATATTTCTTGCAAGCAAGTTTATTTAATCTGAAAGAATAAAGACTGATTTTCCTATTACTCATTCTAGTGATTTTATGTATTTAAATTACAAACTTTTTGAAGAGACAATTCTATATAACGAAAGGTAAGAGGCGTCTATTTAAGGACCAAAGTATTCAACAGTTAGTGGAGGTGGTGTTTAAAAATATCGCTTTTTGAGGTTTTATTTTTTTTTCTAATTTTGAGGAAAGTGAGTGTGAAAAAGTCAGAAGTGTTTTTCTTTCACCATGAGCCAGACAGCAATGAAAACACAGGGACTCACTAAGCAGGAGAGCCAAAGAAGGTTCACAAAGGAAGTCGTCTCTCCCCAGCCCCTCCCCCACACGCTGCTGCTTGGCAATGGCTCTGTGATGGGTGCAGCCCCCAGGCCAGGTGTCTCCACTTTTATTGCCTTCATTTTGTGAGAAGAAAATTATTTACTGTTTAATGACCAGAAAATATTGCCCAGGTCGAATAAGATGTCTTGGGGAAATAAAACCAACCATTCCACAGTACAATCATTTTGACAGGAATCCTCAAAGTAGGTCAGTCATTTCTTACAGTTTAAGAATCTGGAAATCCAGGAGTATTCGTGTAAAAGGGAAGGTTATAAAGTATGTTACATCAATGGGATACAGTTCCTTGATTCTGAGATGTCATAGCTTTTCAAATGCTCCATTGTATTATTAACAGCTTCTTAGAGACAAAACAAAAAAGGAACCATATTTAAAATGAACGTGTTGCTCTTAAGATGTACCCCAATTTCCTGAAAATAAAACTTACTTTTTACAAGAAGCCTCTTTTAGATTCAAGGAAATATGATCACTATAACTACATTCATCCCTCAATTTGGGGATTTATTTCTTTGAAATTCTTATTGGAGATTTTAGCTTTTCTTGTGAGGTTTTATTAACACCAGGAAGACTTGTAAGTTGAACAAAATATACATATATATATATATATATATATATACACACATATATATTTATATTTGGATATCCAGATAAATTACCTGGAAACATCCACCCACATTAAAATGATACTTACAGAGAAAGACTAAAACATTGATAGTCTTTTTTTTATTTCTTTCTATTAATTAAGACTCTTGGGTTACAAGTAACTAAGTCAAGCATTAAACCAAAAGGAGCATTTTATTGTAAGGATATAGAGAGGTGTTTCATTAATCCCAAAGGCAAAAACCGTTCTTAATAAAGAGACAGAAGCCAGCAACTGGAAAATTGGAGAATCTTAAGAAATATCCTCTCTATTTTTCTTGCCTCTGCCCTTTTCTGCATAGCTTAATTCTTGTCTTTCCTTGAAGACAGTCTTCTTTCTTTCTCATCCCTAGGGTAGGGTTTGGCCAGCACTCTAGGGTTTACTTTTCTAGGTTCAAAATTTCCCATTACCAGGAAAGAGACTTAAATCGCCTAACCTGAGACAAATGTCCTTTATTCCTTGGAGGAGAAGTGAGTAGAGGAAGCCGGGCCATGTATTGGTGCCAGGGACCCACCTGTGTGAATGTCATGAGACAGGGGAATATAGTTCTCAAGAAAGGAGAGCAGCTCACAAGCTGGGCATTCTGTCCCTCAAGCCCATCTCCTAAACCTTTAAGTTCAGAGCCACCTTCTTTGCCCGGCAGCTCATATATTCCAGACAAACAGCTTGGGATATCAGCAAATGACTGCATATTTAAGTGACCTCCTGAAGAAGGATGGTGCTTGCAGTAGTAATAAGTCCCAGACATCCAACTTGGAAGACCTTACTATCCCTTGAAGCACATATCTTTTGAATGAATGGTGGTATTTGGCATTTGTAAGACCAACCTCCATGCATTTTTGCTATTTCAATTACTTGTAAATCAAGACACACAAGCTTTTGTTTTCTTACTAAAATTCCTGAGATTTTGCCAATAAAACGGGTGCCTGAATATAATATGCATGTGAAATTACAGTCCCCAAAGCTAATGGTCAGCAATTTGCCCCAGAATCAGCACTGCACCTGCACCTGAGATTCAACACCTGGGCATAATACATGTGTCATGTGATGCGGCACTCGGTTCGGGCTTTTCGCTTTTGTGATTTTACCTATTTAAAAAAAAAAAAAAAAACTATGACAGACACAGGGCCAAAATTAGCCATTTTGAATAGTCAAGGTGAAAATTACCTACTTTTAATGTACGGCATATTTTGACACATGATTTGTATTATTCCATTATTTGGAAAAGGTTGTGTTTTCTGATGTGCTTGATTAATTATTTTTATCATCCTTGTAACTTTTTAATTGTTTTGTTTAAGATATTAAAATATCTGTAAAAACATCAATGATGTTAGAATTATGTTGGGAAGAAACCAGCAGATATTCATTGTTTAGAAAGAATTCTTCTCACTGATCTAGTTCAACATGAATGGTTTTCCCCAAAAGGAATGGCTAGAATGGAGCAGCTGTCGCCTTGGGCTGGCCAGAGGTTCTCACAGTCTCTCACCTTCCTCTTTGTACCAGGAAGTCTCTCAGTTGAAGAACTTTGCCCTGTACTTGGACCTTCATGACCTGTCTTCGAAAAGAAATCAGGGACTTTCTTGAGTCACACAGAATCCTAAATCCTAGGACAAGGACACTGAAAATCCTTGATTCTGACATGTGTCCTCTGAGTAGGAATCCTTCTACAGAAATTGGTGGTTGCATTAACAACTGCTTGAGGGGAAGGAAAAAGAGGCAGGATCAAGACAGCCTGTAACATGGAAACTATAGCCAAAGTAATCAGACAGAGCAGGAAAAACAGAAGAAAAATGAACAGTGGTTATTCTGATCCTGTGCAGGGGGAGATAAAGCTAAAGCTAGATTTGAATAATACCTTAAAGACAGTTTCCTTTGCTGTGGTTTCCTCCTTAAGGGTTGAAGTCTTATAGTCAATAGGCACAATTGCTCAGCTACACCATGATATGAGGGAGACGGGGGCGGTGGGCAGCATCACCAGCTGACTGCTTCAAAAGTAGCTTCACAGAGTGGGCTACTTTTATACTACTTGACTGAATTTTCTAGAATTCATTTTTCAGAGCTGGACTCATAATGATTGAACTCTAAGTCTGATATCTGAAACCGGAAAACCTATTTATTCGCAGGGGGATAAAATGTCAAAAGCCCCATACACTCAGACCACTGGTCTAGGTGTTCTCTTCCTGTAGGTATATTAACTACCCAGGGAACAAAGTTGTAATTGCAAAGTAACTTGGTGAACATAGAATCAAAATAAGGAGAATTAATGTTATGAGGTGGATGTTTAATAGCTTCAGGCTGAAATTACATAATGTATTCATCTCTATACCAGGATTATTAAACTTGTCCTCAGACAGGTGCATCCCCACACTTGTGTGTGCTCAACTGCTCTCCTTTTCCAGAATGGTTTTAGTCAACTTCACTCCTGTGCTCTCCCTATCCTAGGCTTTCTTTGCTGATCAACACCGCTTCTGACTGATATAGACTTTTTTTGACATGTTATCAGTTTCAGCAATTTTTCTGTCTGGCTTTATAAACACGGGAGATACTCTCTTTTGCATAGAAAAAAATTAATCGCATGTTTGTTTTGTTTATTTCAGAGACAGGGTGTTTCTCTGTCACCAAACCTGGAGCACAATGAAATGATCATGGCTCACAGCTGACTCAACCTCCCTGGCTCAAGCAGTCCTTCCACCTCAGCCTCCCAAATAAGCAGGATTACATCACCATGCCTGGCTAATTTTTTTTTTTTTTTTTAGAGACACAAAGTCCCACTATGCTGCCCAGGCTGGTCTCAAACTCCTGGGCTCAAGCGATCCTCCCACCTCAGCCTCCCAAACTGCTGGGATTACAGGCATGAGCCACCACACTCAAGCTACAGCCTTGTTTTAAATGTTTAACTCTCGGTCAGAAATATTGTTTATTTTACTTCCAGATTGTTGGAAAATCTCTTATGATGCCTACAGAAACTTGAAATGCTATCCATTTGTGCTACTTTGGGCTTTCAGGACCCTTGGTATTTTATCTTTCAGGCTTTCTAAGCTTGACAATGTATAGCCAAGAGTCAAAGACAATGAGTATCACGTCACCAGCCTGTCCTGAGCCTTTGGGATGCAGTATGCTCTGATGATCTCACCTGTTTATTTATGAATCCCATCAGTTTTTTCTGTAGTTTACAAGAAGTTAGTGGGATGACACACACAGGATAACGGAGTAAACTTCTACATAACCAGCATCTGAAATTGCAGATACAAGATTAAGTTCCATTATGGAAATACAATAAGTAGGAGTGCTATACCAATAATTGGAAAGGTAAAGACTCAGGGCTCAAGAAAATCAAAAAGGAATAAAAACATGAGATAGAAGTCCAGATGGCCTCAACATTAATACATTCAGTTTTCAAACGACTAACATACTCATATGTGTATGTGTGTTTGTGTAATACTAATATATTTCCACACTTGGATGCTCATATCTCAGGTGAAAAATGACTGCTCAAACTCACCTCCCAGCCAATTGTTTCATTTTAGCAGCCTCACTATATTTGTGTGCACCGCACAACTTATGCAATTACTCATTTTTTATACTTTTACCCATTATTTTATAGATAAGAGTAAAAAGAAATATTAAATGTCTGACACTAGCAATAAAATGCATAGCCCTCACACACAATCTAGTTGAGGAAAGAAGGAACTTATCAGCCATGCAAATAGTAGAAAATCCTTAGTCTGAATTGAATTCCTGCTGAACATAAGCCAATTGAATGTGTGTTCAGTTGTAAAGAAAAATTTAAAAAAGAAAGAACATCTAAATCGTGCTGGAAATGTAATCTTGAACATTATATACTGAAGGCAAGATGTAATCAAGACTTTTAAAATATTTTTTGCTCTTTGTGACTGGGATTCTCTTATAAAGTTTGTTTGCTGTTCAACTTTCATATCTTTCTCTTTCTTGCATGTTTTCAAGTATGTATTAAACTTGAAAGATATTTTTCAGCATTTGCTGAAAAACAAAAACAAATTAATGAAATACTCAGAGGCCTTGACACTACATTCTTTAGCGAGAGAAGGGCCGAAACATAGGTGAGCCATGCCAAAACTTTCTATTACATTGTGATAGCAAAGCTCTGCCTAAGATGAGCAAAGTGGAGGGAATCACTACAAAGGAAGATATTTCCCCTTTAGCAATGGTGAGCTGATTGTGTTAGTCAAGGTTATACACAGCAGATTGTGCTGTCTCTCTGAAGATGTGATCACACCAGGAAGCATAAGTCAAACAGTGAGCTTCTTCTTAAAAGCTGGTCTCCTAGCCATGTTTCACTGATTAATGAGTACCTTGGCATCAGAATTTAAAAGTTGAGAGATAATGAAAGAGAGTAGAACTCCTAGAACCAGCATCACCATCTGTCTGAAGCCTACTTTTACACTTCCCCTACATTATGTACCAAAATCCCAAAATTATCATATCTCAAACTTTATTCATTTAAGGAAAAACATAGCATTCTCATGAATAGCAGTAGTCGTAATCAAAAAGAATTCTAAGAAATTAAAGCAAAGAGAAGTCAGATCTAATAGAATTTAGGTGTCCTCAGACTCAATATTACCTTTGGCTTTAGTTTGTGTGAATTTTGAAAAGGCAGAATTCAAATGTTATATTTTGTGCCACTCAGTGCACAGGTAGTACAACCCATGTTGTTACCGCCTAAGATCTGAAGAACATATTACAATACCAAGTACAGCATTAGAAAAGACATGAAGAAATGGCAGCTTCCATACATGGCTGCTGTGGGATGTAAATTGGTAGAAATGCAGGAGAGCAGTTAACCACATATCCAAGGGAATATCCTTAAGAAGTAAAAATAACTGAATTAGAGCTAAGCCTCTCACCATGCACAGATCTCAAACATTTAATGTTAGAGAAAGCTGCATATAACATCACTTATCTAAAGTTTAAGACATGAGAACAACGATGAATTTTCACAGATAGATACACGTAAACTAAAGGCAGGCTACTGTGGAAGGAAAGGATATAAATCGACTTCAAGGTAATGGTTATTTTGGTGGAGAAAGAAAGAGAAATGAGACTGAAAGGGTTAAAAAAGGATTTCATCTGGTTTTGTAATGTTTTATTTCTTAAGAAATAAAAATCCTAAGGAAATATGAAAAATAAGATTTGTTTAAACAGGATAATGACAGATTGCAAACACACATTTATTTTCACTCCATTCCAAATCCCAATAAAATGATAATAAATGTAATTTTAAGGCAGAAAACCTAAAAAGGAAAGATAATGGGAAAAGAGACAACAGAAACAAATTTTAAAAGCTGGAAAGCAGATGGGATTTTCTGACTTTGAAGAATTGAGAAATGAAAATCCTGTACTGACCATGGAGAAGCAGAAAAACAGCTTGATTTTCTCTGCAGGCCCCCTAAGAAAGTTTAGATGCTTTTCCATCTGTTTGTGTCCCCACTTATTTCCTTGAGCTGGGGTTTGTAGTTCACCTTGAAGAGGTCCTTCACGTTCTTTGTTAGTTGTATCCCTAGGTATTTTATTCTCTTCGTAGCAATTGTGAATGGGAGTTTGCTCATGATTTGGCTCTCTGTTTGTCTGTTACTGGTATATAGGAATGCTTGTAATTTCTGCACATTGATTTTGTATCCTGAGACTTTGCAGAAGTAGTTTATCGGCTTAAGGAGATTCTGGGCTGAGATGATGGGGTCTTCTAAATATACAATCATGTCGTCTGCAAATAGAGACAATTTTACTTCCCCCTTTCCTAATTGAATACCCTTTATTTCTTTTCCCTGACTAATTGCTCCAGCTAGAATTTCCAATACCATATTGAATAGGAATAGTGAAAGAAGGCATCCTTGTCTAGTGCCTGTTTTCAAAAGGAATGCTTCCAGTTTTTGCCCCTTCAGTATATTGGCTGTGGGTTTGTCGTAAATAGCTTTTATTGTTTTGAGATATGTTCCATCGATACCTAGTTTATTGAAAGGGCTGTTGAATTTTGGTGAAGGCCTTCTCTGCATTTATTGAGGTAATCATGTGGTTTTTGTCTTTGGTTCTGTTTTTGTGGTGGATTATGTTTATAGACTTGCGTATGTTGAACCAGCCTTGCACCCCCAGGATTAAGCCTACCGGATCGTGATGGATAAGCTTTTTGATGTGCTGTTGAATTTGGTTTTCTAGTGTTTTGATTTTTACATCGATGTTAATCATGGATATTAGCCTGAAGTTTTCTTTTTTAGTTGTGTTTCTGCCAGGTTTTGGTATCAAGATGACGTTGGTATCACAAAATGAGTAAGGGAGGATTCCCTCTTTTTGTATTGTTTGAAATAGTTTCAGAAGGAATGGTACCGGCTCCCCTTTGTACATCTGGTAGAATTCAGGTGTAAACCCGTTTGGACCTGACCTTTTTTGGTTTGTAGGCTATTAATTGCTTCCTCAACTTCAGACCTTGTTATTGGTCTATTCAGGGATTCAACTTCTTCCTGGTTTAGTCTTGGGAGAGTGCAAGTGTCCAGGAATTTATCCATTTCTTCCAGGTTTACTGGTTTATGTGCATAGAGCTGTTTGTAGTAATCTCTGATGATAGTTTGTGTTTCTGTGGAATCGGTGGTGATATCCCCTTTATCATTTTTTATTGCATCTATTTGATTCTTCTCTTTCCTTTTTTTAGTCTGGCTAGCAGTCTATCTATTTTGTTGATCTTTTCAAAAAACCAGCTCCTGGATTTATTGATTTTTGAAAGGTGTTTTGTGTATCTATCTCCTTCAGTTCTGCTCTCGTCTTAGTTATTTCTTGTCCTTTGCAAGCTTTTGAATTTTTTAATCTTGCTCCTTTAGCTCTTTCAATTTTGAAGATAGGGTGTCGATTTTAGATCTTTCCTCACTTCGCATGTGGGCATTTACTGCTATAAATTTCCCTCTAGATACTGCCTTAAATGTGTCCCAAAGATTCTGGTACGTGTGCCTTTGTTCTCATTGGTTTTGAAGAACATCTTTATTTCTGCCTTCATTACATTGTTTATCCAGTTATCATTCAGGAGAAGTTGTTCAGTTTCCATGTAGTCTGTGCGGTTTTGGGTGAGTTTCTTAATTATGAGTTCTAATTTGATTGCACTGTGGTCTGAGAGACTGTTTGTTATGATTTCCATTCTTTTGCATTTGCTGAGGAATAATTTACTTCCAATTATGTGGTCAATTTTAGAGCAAGTGTGATGTGGTGCCGAGAAGAATGTATATTCTGTGGATTTGGGGTGGAGAGTTCTGTAGATGTCTATTAGGTCC
>NW_016107679.1:1921664-1932376 GCF_001604975.1 Cebus imitator | reverse complement strand
CTCATTGATCCATCTAATATTGACAGTGGAGTGTTAAAGTCTCCCACTATTATTGTGTGGGAGTCTACGTCTCTTTGTAGGTTGTTAAGAACTTGCTTTATGTATCTGGATGCTCCTGTATTGGGTTCATATATATTTAGGATAGTTAGCTCTTCTTGTTGCATTAATCCTTTTACCATTATGGAATGCTTTTCTTTGTCTCTTTCGATCTTTGTTGGTTTAAAGTCCTTTTTATCAGAGACTAGGATTGCAACCCCTGCCTTTTTTTTTTTTCCTCTCTCCATTTGCTTGGTAAATCTTCTTCCATCCCCTTGAGTCTACATGTGTCTTTGCATGTGAGATGGGTCTCCTGAATACAACACACCAATCCAGTTTGCCAGTCTGTTGAAAAACATTCCAAGTTCCTGGTTAGGAAGAATCAATATTGGAAAAATGGTCATGCTGCCCAAAGTAATTTATAGATTCAACACTATCCCCATCAAACTACCATTGACCTTCTTCACAGAACTGGAAAAACAAAAACACTTTAAATTTCAGATGGAACCAAAAGAGAGCCCACATAACCAAGACAATCCTAAGCAAAAAGAACAAAACTGGAGGCATCATGATACCTGACTTCAAACTATACTATAAGGCTACAGTAATCAAAACAGCATGGTACTGGTACCAAAACAGAGATATAGGCCAATGGAACAGATCAGAGGCCTCAGAAGCAATGCCACACATCTACAACTATCTGATCTTTGACAAACCTGACAAAAATGAGCAATGGGGAAAGGATTCCCTGTTTAATAAATGGTGTTGGAAAAACTGGTTAACCATGTGCAGAAAGCTGAAACTGGACCCCTTCCTGACACCTTACACTAAAATTAACTCCAGTTGGATTAAAGATTTAAACATAAGACCTAACACCATAAAAACCCTAAAAGAGAACCTAGACCAAACCATTCAGGACATAGGCATAGGCAAGGACTTCATGACTAAAACACCAAAAGCAATGGCAGCAAAAGCCAAAATAGACAAATGGGATCTAATTAAACTTAAGAGTTTCTGCACAGCAAAAGAAACAATCCTCAGAGTGAATCAGCAAACAACAGAATGGGAAACAATTTTTGCAAGCTATACATCTGATAAAGGGCTGATATCCAGAATCTACAAAGAACTAAAGCAGATTTACAAGAAAAAAACAAACAAACCCATTCAAAAGTGGGCAAAGAACATGAACAGACACTTTTCAAAAGAAGATGTTTATGAAGCCAACAAACATAAGAAAAAGTGCTCATCATCACTGGTCATTAAAGAAATGCAAATCAAAACCACATTGAGATAGCATCTCATGCCAGTTAGAATGGTGATCAACAAAAAATCTGGAGACAACAGATGCTGGAGAGGATGTGGAGAAATAAGGACACTTTCACACTGTTGGTGGGAGTGTAAATAGTTCAACCATTGTGGAAGACAGTGTGGCGATTCCTCAAGGACCTAGAAATAGAAATTCCATTTGACCCAGCAATCCCATTACTAGGTATATACCCAAAGGATTATAAATCATTCAATTATAAAGACACAAGCACACGTATGTTCACTGCAGCACTGTTTACAATAGCAAAGACCTGGAACCAACCCAAATGCCCAGCAATGATAGACTGGACAAAGAAAATATAGCACATATACACCATGGAATACTATGCAGCCATAAAAAAGGATGAGTTCATGTCCTTTGTAGTGACATGGATGAATCTGGAAACCATAATTCTCAACAAACTGACACAGGAACAGAAAACCAAACACCACATGTTCTCACTCATAGGTGGGTGTTGAACAATAAGAACATATGGGCACAGGGAGGGGAACAACACACACTGGGGTCTGTTGGTGGGTGGGGGGCTGGGGAGGTACAGTGGGGGGTTGGCTGGTTGGGGAGGGATAACATTGGGAGAAGTGCCTGATATAGGTGACGGGGGGATGGAGACAGCAAACCACCATGGCATGTGTGTACCTATGCAACAATCCTGCAAGCTCTACACATGTACCCTTGAACTTAAAATACAATTTAAAAAAAAAGAAAGTTGAGATGCTAGCAATACAAAGTACTAGAAGTATAGGTGACAGTCTGACCAAAATAGAAGGATGGGTTAAAAACAGGAGGATGCTGTGGAAGAAGCAGATAAAAAGTAATAATTAATTAATTTTTTTTTATTTAAACGCAGTTAAATCTCAGATTCATACCTCTCTCAGAAAAGCTTGGTGGCTGCCCCATTCACTTTACTTGAGAATTGTGATTTGATTCCCTGAAGAAAGTAAAGCAGGCCAGGCATGGTGGTTCATGCCTGTAATCCCAGCATTTGGGGAGGGTGAGGCAGGAAGCCTGCTTGACTCAGAAGGTCAAGGCTCAGTGAGCTATGACTGCACCACTGCACTCCAGCCTGGATGACAGAGTAAGATCCTGACTCAATAAAATAAAAAATAAAAAGAATGTAAAACAGAGTCTCTCAGCTAGGAGACTGAGCACAGCAGAGGAATCATATTAAAAACAGGACTAAAGAGTTCAAGACCAGCCTGGGCAACATAGTGAGACTCTATCTCAAAAAAGTTTTTTAAATAAAAATATTAGCTGGGTGTGATGGCATGTACCTGTAGTCCTAGATACTCAGGAGACTGAGGTGGGAGGATTGCTTGAGCTCCGGAGTTTGAAGCTACAGTGAGCTATGACAGTACCACTGTACTCCAGACTGGGAAACAGTAAGATCCTGTCTCTAAAAAAATTTAATTATAAAAACAGGGCTAAGAGGAAAAAAAACTGTTGCATTGCTAAATCCACAGTCGTCTCCCCTCACTTGTTTCCTAGAACAATGACAGTAGTAAGTGTATTATCCTTCACACAAGACATTGAAAGCATTTTCTCTGGAGAATGTGACAATCCCACAAAAAAAGACAAGATTATCAGGTTGGGGGATTCCCCAGCAAAATAGCCCAGAGCCAGATACCCCTGCAGGGACTCTCAGACCTCCTAGACCCCACCTGGGTACTCAGAGGCTTCCTATTAGGCTGCAGTGTTGCACTCTAAAACATGAACAGGCAACTCAAGGACATCAGACATCTGAGAAAAAGCCCTAAGCTGAAAGATAGGGACCAAAGCTAATAAGCAGAAAAAAGCAAATTGGAAGAACCAGGATGCATATAAGAAAAAGAAAACTTAAAAAATATATATGCATTATGCTCAGAGAGATAAGAGATGATGCACTCATTTAAGAAAAGAGAACAAGATGCCATAAAGACATTTCAGAGAACAACCAAGATCACTTGGCAATTAAAAAGAAAATTGAAAATTGAAAGAAAAGAGATAAGAAAATTAGGGTATCAAACCAGAAAGTCTGACATCCAAATAATAAGAGACCCAGAAGGGAGCAGAGAAAAAAGAGAGAGAACATTATCAAATAAATAGTTCAGGGAAATTGCCCGACACAGAAGGATCTGAGTTTCCAGGCTCGAAGAGCACAGCAAGGGTTCAGGAAAATGGATGAAAACATGACCATATATAGACACATTATTGAAAAATGTTAGAACATCAGGTTCAAAGAGAAGACCTTACAAGCTCCCAGAAAGGAATATAAAAAATCACTCAAAGATCAGAAATCAAAACACTGTCAGTCTATTCCAGGGGGATTACTCCAGAAACTTTTTCTGTGAAGGGGCCAATAGTAAGTAATATTTTTAGACTTTGCAGGCCACATACAATCTGTTGCATTTTCTGTTTTGTTTTGGAACTTTTTGGGTTTTTTTGGTTGGTTTGTTGGTTGGTTTTTACCATCCTTATAAATGTAAAAACCATTTTTAGCTCACAAGCCATACAAAAACAGTTCACAGGTGAGGTACCAGGTGAGACTCAACTCCAGAGGTGGTGCTCAGACACTGGATCAGATTCAACACTAGCTAAAACAGAGCCAGGGCAGAAGCAGCTTTCAATCAGACACACCCACCAATGTGCTATGTCAATTTACCATTGCCATGGCAACACCTGAGAGTTACTGCCCTTTTCCATAGCCATGACCCAATGATCCAAAAATTACCATCACTTTCCTAGAAATTTCTGAATAAACCACTGCTTAGTCTGCATGCAATTTAAAGTGAGTATAAATATGACTGCAAAACTGCCCTGAGCTTCTACTCTCTGCCTACTGGTTAGGCCTGCTTTTCAGGAGCAGTCACAGAGCTGTAATACCACCAGAGCTATAACACTGCCTGTTAAACAAAACTGCTTGTCTTCTACCTCTGGCTTGACCTTGAATTCTTTTCTGAGCAAAGCCAAAATCCCTCAGAGGCTAAACTCCGCTTTGGGGCTCACCTGCCCTGTATCAAAGGGATGTAGTTTGCTGACTTCAGTCTACTCAACGGTAACACTGGAAGCCAGATGACAGTGAAGCAATGCATTCAGTAGCCTGAGGGAAAATTATTTCCAACCTCTAGCTCTATACCCAGCCAAACTATCCATTAATGTCACAATAAAAAGACAAAGTCATATAAGGTCTGCAAAAATGTTTAATCTAAGCACCATCTTTCAGAACACTACTGAGGCATGTGTGCCACCAAAAGGAGAACATAAGTTAGAAAAGAGAAAGAAAATGCCATTACAAAATATGGCCCCAAATAAGAGAAAGATCAAGGAAATCCAATGTGGATTAATGAAGACAGGTCTCAGATAAGAATCCATGCCAGGTTAGAGCAGGTTTGAGACTTCAGAAGAAATTTCTTCCAGAAGATGGAATTGATAGAATGCCTAACACAACTAAATATACTGAGAGGAGATTTAGATAAATGGCTAAGAATTTGGGAGGAATTAAAGATAAATGTAACAAAAACTTAGAAAATAAAAGATAACCTCAGAAGAAAGAAAAGTTGTGCAACAAAGTTTAAAAAATCACAGAATACCAAATAGCTCAGCTGTGGACAGCATTTACATGGTTATAATAAAAGCAATGGCTACCTGATCTCAAAAATTACAATATATTAAGATGACAGAGGAATGTGACAGAAAAGGAAAGTAAAAGGAAGGCACATCATTATCTTATTTAGTGGGAATTCCATGTGTATGCCTCAAAAAATTAAAATAGACATATTTTATATATTTCATATAATGATATAAAATATGAAATTAGTCAGTGAAAGGCATTGAAATGGTCGCCTCTGAATTTAGGGAATTGAAAGCAGTTATTCAAACTTTTAAAACTAAATGATAAATAGTATCCCCTACACTGATATTTCTATATTTAAATACTTTCTATTTTAAAACTTTTATTTTTAAGGGGCATTGTTTATATATCAATACAAAGAGCTGTCAAACACAGTTTGCCTACATCTTCAAAGTTTTATCTTAAAGAATAAAAAAAATATTTTGAGGTTTCTTCATATTAGTAGAAATATTTAAAGAGATACTGTTGATCAAGTTCTTATATAATCAGAAGTCCCAGAATCTTGCTTCATTGATTTCACCCTCCTATTTTCCTCTAACATGCTTTACTAGTCTGTAAAATCCAGCTGGTCTGGTTTCTTGGGGTCACAAGGGAAGGACACACACAGATTCTTCACTAGAGGAAGTTGTTGCAAGAATAAATTGGAACATAAGGAAGAAGAGGAAAGTGCCTCATCAGCACAGTCACCCTGTGTATTGGATATTTGTCATATTTTGGCCACCAAGCATCTGAAACACATTCTATGTTGGGAAAACTTTTCTTTTTATGGAGAGTCAATGGAACACAAAAGCTGCCTCCACTGTAACCTGAAAATACCACATACAGTTGACCCTCAGACAACATAGGGTTTAGGGGTACTGACTACCTCACACAGAGTCAAAAATCCACATATAACTTGACTCCCCCAAAATAGCTTCCTGTTAACCAGAAGACTTACCAGTAATATAAACAGTCTATTAGTATTTTATGGTATGTGTAATATGTATATATATATATATATATAGAGAGAGAGAGAGAGAGAGAGAATATTTTATGGCGTGTGTAATATATATATAGAGAGAGAAAGAGTATTCTTATAATAAAGTAAGCTAGAGAAAAGAAAATATTATTAAGAAAACCATAAGAAAGAGAAAATGTATTTACTGTTCATTAGGTGGAAGTGGATCATCATAAAAGTCTTCATCCTCATCATCTTCACATTGAGATGGCTAAGGAAGACGAGGAGAGGTTGGTCTTGCTGTCTCAGGGGTGGCAGAGGCTGAAGAAAACCCATTTATAAGTGGATCCGTGGAGTTCAAATTCACGTTCAAAACATGTCATTCAAGGGTCAACTGTACTCACTTTCCCAGACTCCCTTGCGCAGCTCTCTAATCCTCGAAACAATTGTTTGAGCTGCCCAATTCCTCTTCAATGCAATGCTTTTCTGTGTAAATAAGCCAGAATTGATTTTCAACACTTCCACTTCAAACCCCTAGCTATTCATTTCTGGAACTTGGAAGTTAACATCAGTCAGCTCTTAAATGTAGAATCAGCTGACTGAAGGATGGAGGATGGAGGAGAAAGATGGAAGGGATCTGAGGACACCTGCCTTTCCAGAGAGTTAGTTTATAACCCTTGTCACATAGATGCAAAATATGTGGCTAGATGTTTGCCTGGTATGCCTTGGGACTTATAAAATGTAGTCACCAAAACTATTTTTTTAAATGGGAAATTTTCATGTCTCGGCATGTTTTGGCAATTTCTTGCAGCTTTCAGTGAGGTACTATAAGAAAGAGATAAGTTTAACATCAGTGTAAGAGTAAAGAACATACAGCTTTGCTAATAAAAGCCCTTTCAGTGACCCAAAAGTCCAATAATTCTGAGCCTTTCAAATTTCAAGAAACCAAATTCTCTACCCCAAGCCAATGGTAGCCCAGCATAGGCATTGAGACTAAACCTTAGAAAAAGTAAAGATCACAGTTACAGGGAAACCTGATTGCTCAGGTGTCACCTCATTAAACACAGTACTTTCTCTGTAAAAAAATATAGCCAGGGGGCAAAGGTATGAACTGAGCTAGTGCTTCTTCAGCTAAGGCCATTGCTTTGAAATGCATCAGGGTGGAGCCCATTAAGTTGAGAATCACAAAAGTGAGCAGATCAGAGGTCGGTACAGCTCAAGGCATCAGACAGTTAAAAAGGGATCTGAATCATATTTACTTTCTGTTTAATCCTCTCTTCCCCCAAAGTCTTGTCTTTTTTCTCCATGTATTGGCTTTATTTTTTCTCACTACAAAAGGATCCCCTCCACACATTTTTTCAATTAATATTCAAAAAGCTATGACGGCTATGATTGGCCCAGGTTGGACCACACCCAGTGCTCACACTTAAATGGATTAATTTTAGCCAGATGTCCTGGGAACTGCAATTGGTCCAATCTGTGGCTGCGACGGGGGCAGGCTGGAAGAGGCCATTACTGGAGAGGAGGATGGTGAAAGCAAGATCAGATGGTTTCACTTGATTATGAAAACAACCCTGTGAGGTATGTATCACTTTTTCTTGGTAACTTATGGTTATATCTGTGTTGTAACAAAAGTCAAACTCCTCATGAATGTAGACTTAGTAAGATGAAGAGCCAGGATTCAGACCCAAATCTATCTAATATCACAGCTCATGTTCTTAAAACTCTTCTTTACAGTGCATCCTAGCGTTCTGTTATTGTTGCAGATCATGTTTCAAAAATAAATTTCAATAAAAGATGATGGAAGTCTACTCTGACTAATGATGAGATTTTTGCAATTCTCCTGGGCTTTTTCTCCTGTTATAATATGCAATGGAGAAGGAAACATCTAATTAAACTAAATCTATAAGAAACAATGAGAGGAGAGAAAGGAGACAGGTAAGAAAATATTTTATTGGAGGAGGCTGTGCCGTCCATCACAAGGATGAAAGCAGCCCTGCTAAAAAATAAAGATAAAATAATTTTTGAAAAAGAAAATACTTCATTGAAGAAAAAGAGCCTTATAAACTTTTATAAAATAATGACATTTCAAATAACAGTAACATTTATTGAGTACTTACGTGCCCAGCCTTGTTCTAAGTATTTTACATGTATCATCTCATTTACGCCTTACAACTTATTAAAATAAATAACATCTCAGAGAACTTTACAAAAAATGTCTAATTCTGATCTCCTTCCACCCTCTAACAATATAACTTTTATATTCCTTGTTTTTTTCTCCATTGGCCATATTGTACTTTGCCCATGCAGCATTAACAGCAGCAGTCAATGATTAGCTCAGGCAACCCTCAAAACCTTCTGGGAACGAAGGTCTTGAATATCCTGCACCTCAATAACTTGATTATCTCCATCTCTCCAGGTTATCTCCATCCCTCGTGATACCTGCTGCTGCCAGATTGCTACTTCACTGACTTGTGGTGAACACTCAGTTCTCTATCACATCACTGAGTCCCCATCCCTCCCTTTCTGTCTCCACCTTTCCCCTTGGCTTCCCAGGATCTCAACACAACTCTATGATCAGCCAGTTCTCTTTCAAAGTCACCCTCTTCTTTAAGTACTCCCCTTCTTCCTCAACTCCTCCCTGGCTGCACCCCTGCCCTCCCTGAGGGCGGGCTGACCTCTCTCACACAGCTCCCTGCTTCAAACTGGAAGATTTGTCTCAACTGTCCTTGAATTTCTTCTATTCCATTGTCTTCACCTTTGTCTTTGTTTGGTTTGTTTGTCTCCTCTTTTTGTGTCCTCTAGGTATTTCTGCTCCGTTCAGAATATCTATTTTACTCAAAGCCTCTGAGTCTACCCCTCACCTTGAAAGCTTCCTTTGAATTCTTTTATAAAATGTCCCCTCATGTGGATAGCTGAGAACAGAATCAGGGCTCCTCCTTCAGCCTCTGTAATGTCTCAGTTTTCATTTATTCCTTTTCAAACAAGAAATTGTTTATATTTATGGATTTTTGCCAGATCTCCCAACTTCTGAGAAACTAATTTTAGTAATTAGAGAGTACCATTATAAAAGATGCAATATTTCACTTTCCATTTCACCACTCCCCTTCTTTCTAAAAGGTAAATTTTCTTAATTCTAATTTTTATAATTCTGACCCAGATTATTAATGTACATTTTTTAAAGAAAGTTATTATATACATTCTCATATGTTTATTAAATGTTTAAATACACAAGCAACTTTCTGGTATTATCTTTCATGAACTACAGTGGAAAATCCCTTTGCAATGTCACCTTTTTTTGCTACTTTTGTTTTCACATTTATTCTGTGGAACTATAAACTCCCAAATCAATATTTTCTCCTCCATAATTGACATCCATGATCATATACCTTCCAACTCAGCCATATTATAACCTATGAATTAAACCCATGCAAAAGCTTCAACCCCAATTATTTGCAAGAAGTAAATTTTCTTTGTCAATATTTAGCTTTAATTCTTTTTTTAGGGAATAAAGATAATTTTTATTTTATTATTTTTCCTTCTCGGTCCTATTTTTCTTGCACCCAATTCCTCCAATGATAACATCAATAGTAACACAATTATAGCACAATATCCAAGGCAAAAATTAGCATTGGTACAAACCACAGATCTTATTCAGATTCCTCCCATTTCACATACAATTGTGTGTGTGTGTGTGTGTGTGCATGTGCACATAGCTCTATGCAATTTTATCATGTGTTGATCTGTGCAACCACAGATCCATCACCACAATTCCATCACCACAAAGATCCCCTACATTGGTATCTTTATGAATTGCTCCTTTTTATTGCTAGTGGGGTGTTCCATGGTGGGGCCTTGGCACAGTTTGTTTGGCCATTTACTCAATGTAGGACATTTGGATTATTTCCAAATTTTGACTATTACAAATAAATTAGCTTTAATTCTTGTATGAAAATTGAAAATTGAATCTAGCAAGAATTGTTGCATTTTCTCTTTGATGGATTTTGATGTCAGCTGATTTCCCTTATTATGATGAGTTTTGCCCAGATGTGTGAGGAAGGGCAGAGTCCTTCAAGCCACTCTCACGTGCTCCTCTTCTTTCTCCCTTTCGATGTGCAAGAGAAGAATTTAGAACTGGGGCAAGAGCTGGGGCAGTATTGGTTGGCTCTTATCTGAGATTCTGTTTGAAATACGGCCTCATTTCCCTCATCTCACACTCATTCTGGAATTTGAAGTCCATATGTAATAGCCTGGGCTTTTTATTCTCTTTAGTACCATCCTTCATTAATTTGGCTAAGAGTTGTGAGTGCAGTTAGCCACTGCCCCATGCCCATACATCTGTCTGCATCTGAAGTTCATATACGACACAAAGAGAGGAAGCAGAAACCAGAACCCCTTCATTTTAAGGTTCAAATTATTAGAATATGACTGATGGCCTAAGGTGACCCAGACCAAAGCCATCTCTCAAGAGAGGACAACAGAGGGCCTTAGAGAAGAAATTCCTCATGATAGGGGAAGGAGGAGCCTCGGTTCCTGCTGCTTGCCTGTATGGAAAGCCGGTTCTCATGTGTCAAGTTTTCATAGAGCTTCTTTCAGTAGAGGGCCCTGACTATAACTGCCAGAAATTCAGGGGCTTGGGCAAAGATAGAAATAAAAAGATAAAATGGGGACTCTGGGTAATCCACTCAGATTTTCTAGTTTTATGTTCCTGCTGGGCTAAAGAAATACCTAAAAGTTCTTCTACTTAATAAGAGAAGAATGAGCTTGGCCAGGCGCGGTGGCTCAAGCCTGTAATCCCAGCACTT
>NW_016107679.1:1911414-1921633 GCF_001604975.1 Cebus imitator | reverse complement strand
AGACCATCCTGGTCAACATGGTGAAGCCCCGTTTCTACTAAAAATACAAAAAATTAGCTGGGCATGGTGGTGCATGCCTGTAATCTCAGCTACTCAGGAGGCTGAGGCAGGAGAATTGCCTGAACCCAGGAGGCGGAGGTTGCGGTGAGCGGAGATTGCGCCATTGCACGAATGAGCTTTTCACAAACCAGTGGATGAGATTCACTGACTTTCTACTTTTTGTTTTAAAGAGACTTTCTTTTGTACTCTATGCACTCTGTGACTGAGGCAGGAGCCTATGTACATACAGCACTTGAGCATCTTGCAATCCCACTTTAGTTCATTCATAGTGATAACTACAGTCCTTTATCCCTCAGTGGCCCTGAGCAGCCATTCTCGTTCACTTTACAGAATAGTTGCCTCCAGCTATATCATGTACAGAAAATCACATAATCCATGCAGGTAAAGTGTTTTTGGTTGTCCCCTGCACTGGTTAAAACCTTGTGCTATGCATAAACGAAAGGTACTTGGCAGATGATTAACCTCATCTGTTCACTCCCAGAGTCCTCTTTTACGCTTCTTAGAAAGAATGCTAAATTTAATCTCTCCATTCATAGAACAGTAATCACGTTACATCTCCTTCTTCTGCCCCCTATTCTTAAACAGAATGAATGGGTTATTTAGGTCATTCGCCCAAGTAACATTTTCACAGTGTTCCCTCTGTGGTTAATCTTTCTTGTGAGAGATTCTAAAAATAAACTGTTCCTCTGCTAAAGTAAAGCTCACCCCAAATTCCTTAATTCATCAATATCGACTCATGTATTTCTATTTCATGGGTTCAGCACAGCCTCTTCCTGAAAAACTATAAAACAACTTTTTCATTTCAACAAATATCTCACTTTCTGCCTCCAGCTCCCTCTTCTGGACCCAAAGAGCCACAGAGGATTTCTTAGCTCCTCTTTCCTCTCTGCTCATCTGTTTTCATTGTTCTTTCCCTCTTCCTCCTCTTTTCGGCCTCCCTTTGCTCCATTTTGATCCAATCTTTCAGCTTGCCTCTCCTTTTCCCTCTTTCAAAGTTCCCTTCCAAGAACTGGCCCAGGTCTCGGAGTGTAAAACCACCATAATCTGTCCTTCCTGGGCTGTCTTCAGAGTCTTTCCATCATGGCTATACTCTGTAAGGCTGAAGTTTCTTTACCGGTTTCTTCTGTTCCTCATTTTTCCACTCCTTTCCTTCCTTTTGTCCTTATTCACTATATAATTATTCAGGTCTAATTGATCCTATGGCAACCAATTCTCCTTCTCCATGAATTAGGTTAGTAGCAATGACTCATGGGCAAAGTTTCTTAGCCATCACATCGGATCAATGAGATTGTTATTATTATTATCACCCAATTTTAGAGATAAGGACATTAAAGCACAAAGAGGCTAAATATAACTTTTCCAGGCTAACAAAGTTAGTAAGTTGCAGAGCCAAGATTCACATCTATCTGCCTAACTCCAAAACCCATGATTTTTCTACCGCACCATGCTGCCTTTGCATGCAAGTGTGCCATGCCTTTCTGTGGTTAGCACTGTCCCTTATTATTAAGCTTCATGAGAATCTTGGTTTAAGATACATTTAAATTAAAAAGCACCTATAGTGCCCCAGAACAAGGAAAGCAGTTGAAAAATAAAGATAAAAACACAGAGGCTCTATATGAATGTGAATTTTACAGCAAACAATTTTTAAGTTAAGAAAATTTAAAAAATAATAATATAAAAAATACAGAAGCTTTTTGGAGGCTATTAAGCATAAACATATATGGGGGGTATCATGTTTTATTCCTACTGGTAAATGACATAATTATAATGACACATACATCCTCCCCAGAAAAGCTAGACCATCACCTGTTGCACTTCTCATGCCCATACAGAAACCTATTAAAGTTCCTGTGAATTACCTTAGGGGAGCAAACCAATGTTGGTATTAAGAAAAGGACATATTTTTGTCTTTTTTTTTAAATAAAAAGGGATTCGATTCAGAAATCGAGAATTTCTCACTGAAGAAGAAAACTTGGGAGCACTTATTTAGTAAGGGCAAAGGAAAGAGTAAATGTAAGAATAGAAACAGCAACATAGGGAGGCACAGACAAACGAACATGAAGAACGTTGACATGGCAGCAGGTGCGGAGCGGGAATCCAACACACAGCACAGGGACAGAATGAGGAGGTGCAGGAGGAAGAGCGCAGCACCCTGCCACACACATAGGCACTCGAGGACCTGGAGGAAGTCAAGCAGACCTGCAGAGGGAGGCCGAGAATCCATGAAGGTGGTAAAATATTCAGTTGCCCAATAAGTGACCATTTTACCCAGGATTCAAGGGGAATCCCAAGAGAAATCATTGAGAGTCTCCAGCTTTCAAACAACTCTCTCTGAAAAGCTGCAATAAAATCACAGAATTTTAAACCAAAAAAAGGAACTTAGCGATTATCTCATTCAACTCTCTAATTTTATCCTACTACATATGCTATGTTGTAAAGAATGTTGGATTTGGTATCAGATGATCTAGACGAAAGATAAAAGTTAAATAATGTAATGAACAGTGAATCACTATATAAAAGTGTTTTCATCAGCATTGTCATCTTGTATGATCTTCATATCCGACCACAGAGTAGACAGCGCAAAGGGCGTCCCAGTTTTACCAAAGACAGATTTAAAGATTTAGTCAATTGTATTTACCAGCAAGTGATAGAGAAATAAGACTGTGAAACTGACTTATTTCTAGTTGTAATATATTTTACTACGTTTTCTTTGAAGGTTAATGTATGAGTACAATGCAGGGTTTGGTGAGAAAAGAAGTGAAACATGAAAAGATTTCAGCTAAAAGAGAAAACGAGACCAATATCATCTTTAAAGGGGAATCAAATAGAATAATCAGATACTATCTTTAAGTTGGTACGCCTAATTTTAAAATGATTAAAATACTTTCCTGGAAAATTACTTTCTCCTGAGAAGCTTCTTTCCCTCAAACTGCTTTTTATTTATTTATTGCCTGAAGAGTTTAAATAAAGATAATAAATTGCATGATCAATAGAAACAACAAAGTTGCTTTGCTTAGAGCTGATAACAGAGTATATAGATTTTCCATGAATAACTGAAAAGGCCCGACAAAGAGTTAGTTTAAATGCTCCTGTCTCCACCCCTCTCCTCTCCATTTTTCACACAGCCAATTCCTAAGTCTCCCTACAGAAAGAAATCAAATGCAACCAACTCAACCACTCCCACATCCAGGAGGGTTGATTTATTGCCTGCAGAGAGCCACAGCCAGCCATGTGGCAGTAAGTACTCAGTAGTAGCTCACGGCTGCGTAAACTAACTCACAGGGCTAGGAAGGGAAACCTGGCAGTTACTCTTTAGGCATGGCCCAAGAAATAAACATGGATAGCCAGGCAATTTTTTGGCTGCCCAATGCACTAACCCTAGCACCCTCAAACCTGCCATTCTTCAATGGGTATCTGCAACGGGCTCTCCCTAAGATGAACATTGATGTAGTTCAGGGATACCTCTCATGCTTTCACTCTAACAACAATGATCCTAGTGAAGCTTTTCTATACACATGGCTCAATTCCCCAGGATCCCAGCAGAAAAAGTTTATGAAAACTTAAGGCTACTGTAGCTCAGTCACTGGTTCAGGCTGCCAAAATTTGGTCATTTTCATGCCCACAGCCCAGACTGTGAAGGCTTCTTCTCCCCTTCACTCCCTCTCATTCTCCCCAGCAGTAGCTGAAAAAGCAATGAGCTAGAAGGTGGAAAACTGAACCCAAGCCCGCTCGTCCAAGGGCTAGAGGCCAAGGGGCAAGCCATCTCTGCTATGCCAGTACCCAGCACAGACTATGGCACATAGTAAGCACTTAAAAAGTCTTCATTAAATGAATCAATCAATGAATTGAATATCAAGGCATCTTCATTTGGTCATGAGTAAATAGGAAAGTTACACTAGGTCCCTTCAAAAATCTCCAGCTCTGAGACTTTAAAATATCAGTAGCATCACACTTTTAGACTAGCTTTCAGGATAGCATAATTATATTGATTAAGATAAAGCAGTGTTGCCCTTCTGACATGATGGAGTAAGTCGATAGATCAACTCTCACACAGGTAACGACTACTTAGAGTCTCTGCAGAGTGAACAAAGCAAATGGCTGTGTGTTTGGGTGCAAAATGGTACAATCACTTCGGAAAACAGTTTGGCACTTACTTACGAATGCAAACATACATTTACCATAACATGCATTAAATCCACTCTTAGGTATTTACCCAAGAGAAATGAAAACATATGCTCACCTCAAAACTTACCCTGCATGTTTCTTATGGCTTTACCCTTAATCATTTAGAACTGAAAACAAACCATATGTCTTTCAACTAGTGAATAGATAAGCAAATCAAGGTACAGTCATGCAGTGAAATAACACTCAACAACAAAAGAGAACAAACGACTAATACAAGTAACAATGTCAATGAATCTCAAATGCATTCTGCTAAGTGAAACCACCCAGACTCAAAAGGTCAGAGGCTGTGTGATTCCATTTATATGATATTCTGAAAAGGCAAAACTACAGGAAGAGAAAATTGATTGATGATTATCAGGGACTGATTTTAGAGGAGGGGTTGACAGCAGGAAGACATGAGGACTTTATAAAGGTAATGAAATTGTTCTACATCTAGGCTTCTAACCTGTTGTGGTATTAACACAATTGTATGGGTTTGTCAAAACTCACAGAATTGTACATTAAGAGTAAGCTTTTTTAAATTATTAAATTAAGCTTTTAAATTATGTATGTTATACCTCAATAAACACGACCTTAAAATAAGGCAAAACAAAGGAAAGTAATGGGCCTCTTCTCAATCAGGGAAGGCTAAGAAGACATAACTGCCAAATGCTATGCATGAGCCTTGATTAATTTCGGGATTGGGAAGCGGGAAAAACCCCATCCACTTAGGAACAATTGCGGAAATATGAGTTTCAACTCTGTTGATATTGCAATCTAGATAGTAATTTTTTCTCAGATGCAGTCATGAACTGTAGTTTCATAATCTGTCCCTGTTCTTGACATGTGTACACGGTTGTACTTAGGAGTAACTTGTGATGTCTGTGAACTTATTTTGGATATTTTGGCAAAAGAGAAGTGAATATGTATATTCAGAAAGAAAGATGAAATAGGAGTCTCTTCTGAAATTTCTAAAGTGATTTGAAAGGGTATGAAAGATTTCAAAATAAAAGTGAATGTTTTTTGTTAAACCCCCGTCGTGTGCACCTGCAACCCCCATCTCCTGACCTTCTGCTGGACCTCTGTGGTTTCTGGCCCATCTCCATTTTCCTCCAGTTCTCTTTTTAGGAGTTTCTACCCTTTGCAGTTCTCTGCTTCATTTCTTATTCTCTGATCATGCCTTTCAGCTGCCTGGAAAGCAATTCTTTCCAAGGCTGTTGATCTCTGGCATTGCCCTTCTCTTTCCTCTCCCCTGAGCCAAAGCCTGACCTGTACAGCTTTGCTATTTTTAAGTATAATCTATACTCTCCAAGTATCTTTAACAGAGTCAAGTGGTATTTAGGCCTCTCCAAGACCATCTATATTCTCTTTTAAAAGCTCCCCATTCGGCTTTCTGCCCTCCCTGTTGTACTGGAAGAACATGACCATCTTTTCTTCCATTAAGCTCACAGCCTCTGCTACCCAGCCAGCTGGGTCAGGGAGGGTTTTGCTTCTAGCATCTCGTACTCTTCCCACCCTTGTATTACCTTCCTCCATTGCTCTGTCTCACCTAAAATTTAGCTTTGAATTCCCCACGTTTCCTCTTGCCTTTTCTCACTCTCAGGATCACAGACATACCTTTCTCATCAGGGCATCACTGTAAGTGTGGTCTAGGTGAATAGGAGGCTCCAGTGGGGAGATCTGAGAGAGCTACAGGAATAACCTGCAGCCTGATGCAGGTACAGATATCTTGGGATGGCACAACACAGGCATAGGCAAGCCTTTTCTGTAAAAGACCAGAGACTATATACTCTAGGCTTTGCAGCCAAAAGGCAAAATCAAGCAGCTGTTCTTATCAAAAGGCTAACAGTCCTTTACATTTCACACTTAAAAATGTAAAAAAGAAAAAAAATCTTTGCTCTCAGGACCCATTTGGTAGTTTGTCAACCCCTGGGAAAATACACTGGGTGAACTCTTGGTTTAACTTTAGAAGAGTTAGAAATTGCTTATTCACCTTACTTGTTTCACTGACACAAGGGCATTATCAACACAAAGAGCTTGGGCTCAGGAGTTACTATACCTCCTAGCCCTAGCTGCTCTGCTGTAGTCCTCAGAAAACATCATGACATCAACTAATACCAAGCCCCTGAAAAGACCTGTGACTTCCTCAGGATGCTGAAGATAAACAAGTTGCCTAATGTCTGTTCTCTTCCTTGATAACTTGTGGCAGCTGTCAAGAGTGACACTTGCCTTTCAAAGCCCTCAGAAAAACATCATCTTGCTTCCTTTAGAGAATGAAAGCAAGGAGCACCATCTCTTCAATATACTCCTCCGGCTGAAAAACTAATTATAATTGTTCTGTCAGTTTGTGAATGAAATGGTCTGCTGACAACCGGAGTTTAGGACCATGCATGCTCCATGGACAGATGGCCTGCTAGGTTTGCTATCCAGCATCTCCTGTGCCTTTCTCATCACTATTGTGAAGCTGATGATGCCCAGTTATTCTAAATCACACCCTAATAAGATCCTGAGATAAACTTCCTAAGAAACTGGTAGCTTCTGCCTTTTTTCTCATAAGTATTCCTCTGCCTTATTCATCTGGATATCTTTAGATGGGTTTGAACCCACTTGGGAAGTAAATTTGGAATATTTGCTCTCAAAGAAGTAGGTATGTAATTTATTTGATTATGCAAATGAAACGTCACTTCCTTGAGGCAGACCTGCTTCCTCTACCGTGGTTGATAACCTTCTTTGTTCAGCAGAGCCACATGGATACATATCCATTCAAATAAATTAACATTTCAAACCTGAAAAGCTGATTTCAGAAGAATGAATTAGTAAAATGCTAATAGCAGGTAAAGTGGAGTTCAGACTCACTAACCAAAGACACATAAATTTAAAACAATTTAAAGCAATGTTTTAGCCATTGAAACTGCAAATCCTTTTGTGAAGGATAATGTTGTGTCAGTTTCAAGGCAGTGATGTGGGAATGCCTGCCTAAGCAACACAGCTGGGGCAGTGAAGGCAGAGCGTCTGGCTTCAGATTCTGAATACTGACAGTACCCTACTGTGTCTCATAAGATAATGTTTACATAGATCATAGTATGATTATAAGATAGACTATTAAACTTCTAAGATTTCCTAAGGGATGATATATTCATGGTCACCTCAGCTCCACAGTTCTCTTTTTGGTCCTGCCTCAATCCAGATTTTAGAGTGTTAGCTCAGCTCCTTCCTTAATTTCTTTAGGTTTTTATTTTTTAGCCCAAACCTCAATATTCAGTTTCTACCAAGAAAATAATTTCATAAAGCATTCAAGAGTATAATAGAATCAAGCATTTGGAAGAAAGATGCAGGAAAAGTTCATATAACAATGTGCAAATCATTACAAATTGAACATTATCATTTTCAAAAATTACGTTGGCTACCTCACCACAGGAAAACTTCCAATGGCCCATTTGCACATTAGGTCACTCAGTTTCATATTTCATGAGCACATCTTTCCTCACCCTCTCTTTCTTCTCTACCCCTCCTCCTTTAGAGCAATAAAATAAATTATCTCATTTTCCTGTGCAAAGCCTCTAGACACTCTCTTTTGTCACTGAGATTCCTGGTCAACAGTTCTCTCTAAATCCTGCCTTCTATCCTAGGCTGCTGATCTAGGTATTTCCCAAAGTCAATTCCCACTGTAAAAGTAATCTAGTCTACCAATTATTAAAATGGTGGTCCTCAAGTCAGCCTGCTCATTGGAATTTGAGAAGATTTTTTGGTCTCATTTTTTACATAAATATTAGTTCCGAGGCCCCTCTAGAAGGTCTGAGGGTGTGGCTTTGTTATAGATTTATCTTTAATATCCATGAAACTCTAGTGTGCAGCAGAGTTGAAAAACATATGCTGAAATAAAAAGGCATTCACATCGTTATACATATACCATACATCTTTGATTCTATGATGTATTTTTTTACCTCCTGATATTTTTTTAAGTTAGGATGCATTTAATAATTTATATCAAAAAGAACTTGCAAGCTGCCAAATAGATTAAGTTGTGACATACTTGTCATTTCTTGCAATGCATATGGGAACGGTGCCCAGTCTCTCCAAATATATCATGAAATCTTAAAAGCTTGGAGAGTTTGGTTTGACTGATTCATGCACTATGAAGGACTATTATTTGGGCACTGAAAATCCATGAGTAAAAGCTTCTGGGCTAAATTTCAAGAGAGGCTTGTGATGTGTAATTCAATCGAAGAAAAAATTGTAAGTTTAACCAAATAGGGAATGTGGATAAAATCCCATTACAGCTGACCCTTGAAAATGTGGGGGTTACTATCTCAGGGGTGGCAGAGGTAGAAGAGGTAAAGGAAATGGAAGGGGAGGCAGGAGAGGTGGGCACTCTTGGTGTAATTTTAATGAAAAAAAAATCCACATATAATAAGTTGACCCATGCAGTTCAAACTCGTGTTGTTCAAGGGTCAACTGAATTGTTTACTATACTTTGACGTTAGGCTATAGATACAAATGTTACAGGGATCAAGATTTGAAGCACATATTATAGGAGCAGCACAAAACAGAGATGATATGCAGAATTAGGACCAGCCAAGAGTGATTTAGTATAAACTTTAAACTCATAATGAGAAGGAAACTAATTCTCAAATTTGGTACAAAGAAAATGGTATGCAATTGCCATTTTTTAAGGAAAAAAATATACCTTTAGCTTTGTTTTTCTTGAAATATAATAAATAGGCCAGCCATAGTGGTTCATGCATGTAATCCCAGCACTTTGGGAGGCTGAAGCAGACAGCTTGACTCCAGGAGTTCGAGACCAGCCTGGGCAATATAGCAAAACCTTGTTAGCCAGGCATGGTGGTGTGTGCCTGTAGTTCCAGCTACCTGGGGAGCCGAGGTAGGAGGATTAGCTGAGCCTGGGAAGTCCAGCTGACAGTGAGCCAAGATTGTACCACTGTACTCCAGACTGGGTTAAAGTGATAAAGGAAGGAAAGAAGGAAGGAAGGAAGGAAGGAAGGAAGGAAGGAAGGAAGGAAGGAAGGAAGGAGGGAGGGAGGGAGGGAATGTAATAAATAAACCAATATCCATTTTAGAACAGATAGTATTTTAGAATTGAAGAACTGTATGACATAGATATTCATAATTGTAGAAAAACAACTGAAATGAAACATAAAAATATGAGCAGTTGTTAAGAAACAGACTTATGGATAATTTTTTTATCTTATTTACTTTACTTTCCAAATGTTCTAAGGAATAGAAGTAACTTTTGTAACCAGGAAAATGAGGGAATGTTATTAAAACAAATATGGGAGCACAGCCATGTCCTACCTCCCACTTCCCATAACAAAAAATCATTGGGCAAAAATACAAATATCAAAATAAAAGAGATTTTTAAAAACGAGATTTCAGAGGACTTAAGCTGTAGGCCTTTTAACAATGACATGTTTGTTTTTTGAGTAAAGTCCAAAATGTAAATGATTGTTAAGACTTTCCCAATACTGTTTCTCCATACCCCAAACAAATCTTTAATCAAACCCAGAGCCCAGTTTACTGGAATGTCATTAAATATGCCAGAAAAAAAAAAGAGCTAAGAAGCTGTCCACCTTCTGCCTTTCCAGCATCTCTCATCCAAATGGCAGGCTGTGAAACACACACTTAATTTGATTGGTATTAATGCATGCACATAGGTTCCAAACGTCAGCAAGATGCATTTGCTTTCAAGTTATATTAATTCTGCTGATTACAAAGAATTGGGTAAATAAATCTTAGTTATACACCAAATATGTTTTAAGGTCCTATCAGATACATGCCTTCAATTTTTCTTCTCTACTGCCTCACTTCCATGTATGCAGGTATAGATTTGACAAAAACTATGCACCAGGCACTATTCTAGGCCCTGGGAAAACACTAATGAACAAAACAAGCAAGGTCCCTGCCTTCGATCAGCTTATATGAGGCTGGGGTGAGAGAACAAACCAGAAACAAATAAGCGCATTGAATATAACAAAAA
>NW_016107679.1:1850994-1911354 GCF_001604975.1 Cebus imitator | reverse complement strand
AAAAAAAAAAAAAAAAAAAAAAGAACCCCTGGATGGGAAATGCCTGGGGCCAGGCAGGGAGAGAGGAGCAAGGACCGGCACTTTAGTTAAAATGGTCAGGGACTTCCTCCGAGGAAGCCACATTTGCACTGAGACTGGAATGATGGAACGATGACAAGGAAGTAGCCTGCAAAGGACCTGAAGAAAAGCATTCCAGGCAGGCAAACAGCAAGGACAAACACTGAGCATGAAGTGGGATAAGTGTGGTGTATGCACAGAACAGAGTGAGAGAGCGGGCAAGGGGTAGAAGGTGAGATCAAAGATTTCAGCAGGAGACAGATCATGTAGGACAGCGCAGGCCATAGGACAGAGCTGGTATTTTATTTTACTTGTTCTACGAAACCTTTAGAGTAACATGATGTGATTTAAGTGCCTCTTAAAAATTTATAACACAATAAGGAGATAAACTTTATTCTTCCTCTGATCCATTCACACCTTCAGAAATAATTGGGAGAGAATATTTTAGAACAGAGTCAGAAAACCTGGGATCAAGACCTGTCTCTTCCATCTACACACTGCATTACCACAATCAAGATATTTAGTCCTCTGGACACAGTTTTCTCATTTGTAAAATGGAAATACTACATCGTAGTATTGAAATGAGCAGAAGGATTTAAAATCACCCATACAGTGTTGGCCGGAATGTCAAGTCCCTTCCGTTCCCTCCTTCCTATGAAGAACAAGGGACAGGTACACGGAGAAGGGAATCTGAGGAAACTGCAGAGCTGATGGAAGAAGGGAGGCAATGTGAGCATATCCTTTAATGTAGATTGGCTTCCTCCAAAGCAGACTCTGAGACAAGGATCCGAGTTGGAGTGGTTTGTTTGGGAGACATCCTAAGGAGCATCTTTAAGGAAGTAGAGAACTAAGAGAGGAAAGGGAAAGAAGCCAGTCAAGATTATATTATGAAGCATGGCACCACTATGGGCTAATGGGGGCCCAATCACATGGGGGAACACAGGAAGGCAGTGTAGAACACACCTTGGAATTTTTCCACCCAAAGAGCAAGGGGGCTTCGTGTTTACCCATCAAGACCTTCAGTCCCAAGGGCTGTACTTCCCCTTATTTCCAACCTGCCCTGCACTTGGGCTGAGAGATCTTCCATGGCCAGAGAAAACCCTAAGCAAAGAGTCACAGGTTGTTGCAGAGAGAAGCTATAGGACAGGCAGGCACAGGAATGGTGGGTGCCCTGGAGATGTGGCTGGGCTCTGGTAGCACCTGCCATGCCGTCAGTCCTTCTCAAGCACACTGTGAGGCCCCTTAGACAGGAAAGACCTTTTCATCGTCTGTACTTCAAGGGATTTTCTTCAGTCTGCGACAACCCTTGGGAATGCCACACGTAATAATGCCTGCTGACTACACCACGAGGGGCTCCATAAAGATCCTTCCAGAAGGGCAAAAAGTGTGGGCACACCTCTAGTCACACCAGCAAGCAACCCCTAGTACTGGTCTCCTCTTAGACCAGGTTTGTGGTTTTCAAACACGAAATAGTTTGAACCTGTTAAAAATTCAACCTCTAGGGAAATTTTCCATAAACAGCCTTTCTGCTTAAGAAAAAGTTGAAATCAGTATGCTTTGAAAATAACCAGGTTTTGCTCAGTTTGGTCATTGGGTGGAATTTATTATTTTGCTATATCAAATGTCAAGACCAAGAGCCAGCATTTATTGAGAGACTTTTCCACACATCAGGAAAGCGGCACATGGCGAACACTGTATAAATAAGAACTACAAATTGACCTGTAATACAATCAAAGAGAAGATGGTAGAGCCAGATGTCATCTAATGGAACTCTACTGCATTTGAAATGACATAATGTATCCCAAGGAAGAGCATGCCTAGTATCTTTGAGGATTAACAACACAAGCCTTTTGCAGTGATCTGTAGTTGTGCCACTGCACTGCAGCCTGGGTGACAGAGCAAGACACTGTCTCAAAATAATAAAAATAATAATAATAAAAGCTTTAATTTAGCGAGCATTTATTAAAACCTAAGCGCAGTGCTACACTCTTTATCTACTTTAGCATATTTAAACCTCACAATAGCATTGAGATATGTATTCCCATTTAAGAAATGAAGAAACTAGGAGAGAAATTAAAGAGCCAATATTTAACCTGCTTTTAAATTCCGCAAGCTATAATCAAGGCTATAATTTGCCCTGGGTGCCATTATTGAGAGATGCTCCTGCAAATGTCAGTAACCAGCTATGGTATTACATATTGGAAAACTAATAATTTATCACTGAGCCCTGTCCTATCAACAGATGCCAGGTGAGTGAAGCCTGAAGCCATGTCATCTATCAATTATATTAGGTCCTCTTTTACTTATGGGCTAATGGAAGCTCATTCACACTCTTGGTTTTATTTTTTAACTGTCAATTATACTTGTTCTGGGTGACTAAAAATGAGTTCATGAAGCCTGTCTGCATATTTCTAAAATCAAATGAAACATAAGACCAAGTATCATTTCAAATTAAAATCATTCTTAATTCTTTACTCCCTCAATTGATTTCACAAGGAGAATAGAAGATATTTGCCTGATAGCAGAAAACCCAAGATGTCTTTGATTCCTCATTTTCGCAGAATGAAGCAAATAAACAAAACTTATCTTTTAAGTACTTTCGTGTGCCTTTCAAATAGAATCCTCAAAGTTGGGTTCTCTATGGATTGGCTCAAAATTAACTGTACCTCATTTTCCTTCACTAGGGACCAAAACAGCATGAAAAATATCCAGTAGCAACACCCCCACACTGTCAAAAGACGACCTGCTAGTGAAGATGAGAAGAGGTGTTTACTAAGTAGTGAATTCCTTCGTTTTACAAATCTATTCTCAAGGTACAAATCTTTACTACAAGAGAAAGCTACACTTGTCAATTCTAGTAAATTCCACTTTTGGCCCCTTCTGTCTGTTGCTTTTTCCCTTTCTCCCTCTTTATCGCCCTCTAAAACCAGAGGACCTACTTGTCCCTTCATTTACTCCTCACGTTTAAAACCCTTGCACTCATGCTCTGTCAATAGATACAACTCTACTACACACGCCCTCAGTACAGTGACTTTGACAGGCGAGGCCTAGACACAGGCATCCCACTGGATTACTTATCTCTTGCTGCACAGAAAACTATTCCAAAACTCGGTGGCTGCCGGCAGACAAGTCTCCATTGGGCACCTTGCGTGTATTGTGAGCAGAGACTGTGACAGTTTTTGGTCCAGACTCTTTTCCAGAGTAATTA
The DNA here is from genome assembly GCF_001604975.1 of Cebus imitator. Classification (NCBI taxonomy): domain Eukaryota; kingdom Metazoa; phylum Chordata; class Mammalia; order Primates; family Cebidae; genus Cebus; species Cebus imitator. The sequence continues at coordinate 1,908,089 of NW_016107679.1, read as the reverse complement.
CCAAGCAAACAACACTGGAAGATACAGATAGTGTATCCTTTTGGGACAGAGGCCAGATTGGTTTGCCATCCAGTATAATAAAGTTACTGTCTCCTGTCAGCACAGTGTTTGAGCAGATTTTCTTGAAGTACTTTTATAAAAGATTGGGATTTCCTAAGACAAAGATCTTCAGTTGTGAGGCAAACCCACTGAGTGTGTAGCATCCACCTGTGCCCACCCCCACATCACCCTTTTAGGGTTTAGGGGGCAAGAGAAACCAATGGGAACATGAGCTCACGCTGACTGCTGTGCTGTAAATAATACAAGTCTCTTTTCTCTGACTCAAGAGTCATACTTCTACTGATACTCATAAAACTGTTTTGAATAGAAAACAAAAATTTGTTAGCTTTCGAGGAAGGTAAATCTCAGATCCTTCTCAGTTTTTGACAGGATTTCAAACCATAAACATTTATTTTCTCACTGTTTCTGGGAGTCGGGAATCTGGAATTGACTTAGCCAGGAGGTTCTGGCTCAGGACCTCTCATTAGTTTGCTGTGAAACTGTCAGCTAGACCAGCCTGCCCAACATGGCGAAATCTCGTCTCTATTAAAAAAACAAAACAATTAGTCGGGCATAGTGGCGCATGCCTGTGATCCCAGCTACTTGAAAGGCTGAGGCTGGAGAACTGCTTGAACCTGGGAGGTGGAGGTTATAGTGATCTGAGATCGCATCACTGCACTCCAGCCTGGACAACAGAGCAAGACTCTGTCTCAGAAAAAAGAAAGAAAGAGAGAAACTGTCAGCTGTGGCTGCAGTCATCTGAAGACCTGATTGGGCTGGAAGATCCACTTCCATGAAGGCACATTCACATGGCTGTTGCCTGAAAGCCTCAGCTTCTCACCACGTGGGCTTCTCCACAGAGCTGTTGGAGTGTCCTCAAAACATGGCAGCAGGCTTCCCTTAGAGCAAGTGATCCAAGAGAGATGTCGTCAAAATAGAAGCTGCAGCATCTTTTTATAATCTTAAAAATGACATACCGTCACTTCTCCCATATTCTGCTGGTTACACAAACCATAGCACCTTGTGGAAGAGAACTACTCAAGTATGTGCATTTCATGAGGCAGGGGTCTTTAGGGCCATCCTGCAGGCTGCCACACCCACATTATTGGGTAAGCACCACACTAACCCACCAGAAATGTAGCTGGCTTTACCAGACACTTTACAGCTAGGAGAGGGTAGAACCAATGTCGAAATGGCTAGTAAAAAAGAGTAAACAAGGTCATAAAATTTAGAAATGACTCCTGAAGAGATTATTTCAGCAAAGATATAAACCTTTGGAAGTCCCTTTGCATACCGAGCACCAATTCAGCGCATTTTCCCTATGAAGGGCAGTGGAACAGAGGGATTTGCTTTGATTTTCTTTCTGAGACAATTGACATACTCAACTCAGTCTCAAGGAAAATAGTTTCCCTTCTTTCTTGCTGAGAAAAGCAGCTCCTCCCCCAACAGCTCTGGCACTTTCTCATTTGACCTGCTCCTAAAGGTGGGAGCATTTTTCTCATTTTTTTGTAAGGGTTTGACAATGCCACCTAACATGCACATTACTGTGCTGTATCCAAGTGGACATTTTTACTATTTCCAATTCCAGAAGAAGCATATCTAACAATGAAGAACATGTACAGTGAGACATCTGAAAAGGAAGACATGGAATAACAAAATGGAAAGGGTGTGCGTGTGTGTGTCGGCATGCAAAAGGAGGTTCTACCAGGAGTCAGGGAAGAAATAGCAACATACGATGCAATTCTAATTCATATTTCTCTTGCTCTATACTATGGAGGAGGACAGGGAAAGAGGAGAAATGTGAGGAAAATTTAACTTAATGTTGATTGCAACTTGCCAGCACTAACAAATATGGAAATGTTTGTAATGAAAAAAAAAAAAAAAAAAACAGAAATATTGTGTGAGTATGTGCAGCATGTTGTGTGTGATAAGGGAGGGCTCTGGGACTTTCAAAAGTAAAAATCAATGGTCTTCATATTAGCAAAAGAAATCAAATGTTTTGAACATCTTCCATAAGCTAGACTCTGTGCTAATTCCATTCACATTGAATTTTCATTCAGAACAGCCTTGTGAGGCAGGCATGATCATCCCATTTGACAGGTGAGAAAGAAAAATGTGGCTTGGAGAGAATGTGACTTGCCCTACATGACAGTTAGTGGCAGACACAAGATTCAGAAGTACATGCTCTGTACATCTCACTACCTCTTTGACAAAATAGGGATGTCTGTTGCTTGAAACGGTGAAGGAGAGATGCCCAAGTCTGAAATCTTTATTGAGACCAAAGTATTTCTACAACTTAGAGAGAATGAAATAAATAAAATAAGTAAAGGTGGACATAATTAGACATCTTCCTCAAAGAACTATATGCCCATCAGTTTACATAATCTTTGTTTTCAGCAAAGTGTTCCACAGGGCTTCCTCCTCTAACAGTTCTAGTGCCTTTGAGTCCTTGAAAGAGGGCTGGTAACTAGCCAAACATGCATGAAGAAAAGGAAGCTCCAAAACCCCATAAAAAGACCCAAGACACCTTGGCCAGAATCCTGCTTACTGGGTTCTTCCCTGGAGTGTGACCAGCTATGGATATCGGCCAAGCACATACATCCTGGACTGGGCTTGCTGTCAGGAGTTACATTAGAGGACTCCACTCTGACATCTAAACAGTCCTGTGGAGCATTTGCCAGCATTCTTACCTCTCCAGGAATGCCAAGTAATTGCCAAGAAAAATGCTAGTAATGGCAGTGAACGTCCCACAAATAAGCCGTCAATTTAATTTTTACAGTCACAGTGATAAAGAAGAGACTCTAGAATATTGATCTAGATAGGGATATAAGATGCCCGGCTCTATCCTTTGCAAACCATCTGTGGTTAATCGGAGTCTACTACTTTTTCTGACTCTCCAGAGTCCTGCTTAGACGTTCAGAGACTATTTCTTTTCAGAGGCATATTAAACATGGCTCACATGGAAGATCCATAACCATGAGTGGAAAGCCATCTCTCATCCGAGCAATAATATTTTAATTGTTACCAAGAGAAATGACCTGCCTCAAAAATAGCAAAGTACACATGCAGTCGAGGGCAAGAATGGGGTAGCATTGTGCATGACACTGTTCTAGTGAAAATCATTAGAAGACCCTACAATTTTTTCCTTTGAGACTTTTCTCCAATGGAGGAAATTAAATAAGAAATCCTAATTTCTAAAATACAGTACAAAGTCTACAATACATGGTACTTTGGTGTCTAGCTGGTGAGATTTCTCACACACACTAGATTGTCTCCTTGAGAGGAGCATGGTAAACATTGCCTGTTTCCAGGCAAACATTTCCATATTATGTGGAAAGAGCATGAACTGTGGGGTTGGTCAGACCTGCATGTGCATCTTAGCTCCACACTAATAAACTATGTGGCCTGGGAAATGTATATCAAGTCTCTGAGACTGTTTCTTTCTTAAGACAACTAGAATGATAACTCCCACTTCCTATAGGCTTTGGTAATACCTACCCATGAGATAGCATGGATAAACTATCTAATACAGAGTCTTGCATAGGCTGGGTCCTCTGTAAATCATAGCAATGAATTCCCGCCATTCATTTTCCAAGTCCCTATGTGCAAAACTTTGGGGTACACATTCAAGAAAGAGCCTTTAAGATTTTGAAACCACAGGAAAACTAAGTTTCCAAAGAATCACATCTTTCAAATTGAATTAGAGAAGTCATAGGGTATTTAACAAGGTGCTGGTCTTGAAGAGAATAGAAGATTTAATTTGGTTAAGCTCCTTTGGCATTTGCAGGTGAAAACCACCACAAATTAATTAGCATGTCTTCATTTGCTTGAGGATGATTAATAATACTCAGGGAAACAGGATTTACATAATTTATCAGTCTGACACAGCCCAACACCTCCAAAGTTCCAAGAACTTCCAGTTCCAGCTGCTCTGTGACACTTTAAAACTGGCTGCAAAATGGCACTTTTCTTGTAGACAGTACATTTGCTGTTGTTCTGAAGTAGGGAAGGGAAATACAGTTACAAACTTCCAAGCTACTTTCTTTCTAGTTTGAGAAAACGTTACAAACAAACGCTTTCTACATAAAAGAGCTATGACTTGATCACAAGTAATTCACTCAGTTCACCAAACAGGTTGATCACCTATTAGGTACTGTTACCATCATAGGTGCTACTTTTTCTCCTCTCCACCAAAAATCTGTGTGGGCTCCCAACAGCAGGGCTGACTCTTTTGACTCAAGCCATGCCTGTGTGAAGTGAGTCTTTCGGTATCCTCGAAAATGTCCTTGCCCCAAACACTCAGTGGACTACAATGTACTGGAAAAGATATGAAGTGAGGCAGTTTGTAAGCATGACTCATCAACAGACAACCAGGAAACCAAAAGCAAATTTGATGAGTATTTCTGAATCCAAATTGGAATGCTGCTGGCAAAAATATTCTCATTATATACGGATGGCCCCAGAAGTATATGAGAAGGAGGAACCCCAAGAGTGTACTAAGAGCAACAACTGTCTTGAAATATTTCGAAAAAGATTTGTGGAGAGAAATGTGAAATTTAAAACAGAAAATAACATTTATCTTCCTAGGCCGGTGTAAAGCCTGAATTAAACCGACTGACATAATCAGAAGCCAGATGGGTCAACTGTCGGAATTCAAGACAGTGGCCTTCCACCCTGTGTGAAAAGTTGCACAAAATGAACAAATACCTTCTAAGATTCATTTCCAATCTAAGACTCTAGAAATCTGACTAGAGCTCAAAACAAAGAAGTAATTCCATTTCTTGATTGAAACTTCCCTTCAGATCGGCTGTTTCCACTCTCAATTCCAGTTATCCACCTGGTATTATAAATTTAGCTCAATTTTTATAACAATTGCCACTTGGAATTCTTTCAGGATACCAACTTAGATGGGCTTCCTAACCAAGATCATCCAATGCTATCTCAGTTGACACCTTCTCTCTCTGTGTGTGTGTGTCTCTCTCTCTCTCTTTTAGACAGGGTCTCGCTCTGTCACTTGGGCTGGAGTGCAGTAGTGCAATCATGACTCATCACAGCCTCCAACTCCTGAGCTCCAGCAATCCTCCCACCTCAGCCTCCTGATTAGTTGAGACTACAGACGTGTGCCACCATACCTAGCTAACTGTTTAATATTTTGGAGAGACAGGGTCCCACTATGTTAGCCAGGCTGATCTTGGAATTCCTGGGCTTAAATGATCCTCCTGTCTTAGCCTCATTACAGGCATGAGCCACCACACCCAGCCTCAGACTCTCTTGATTGTAATATTATAAACTGACTTAATCTACCTTTAATCTAAGGGGGAATTATATGGAAACACATTGAAGTTCTCATAGTTTTCAAGCATAGAAAAGTCTAGTAAAAGGGCAGAAACTGAGGCCTGAGCCATCTAGGAAAGTGAGTTTAACTAGGCAGTGCCCCTCCTGTGTCTGTCATCTTGATCTTTCCAAAATTCAGCCTAATTTTTATTTACTTATTTATTTATTATTTCTGTAGACTCAGTTTCTCTAATTCCATGTCTATCTTGCAAGAAATATCATGGCTTCCAAATTTGTATCATGTTAGATTCAGCATCAATCGAGGAGATCTCATTGACCCAGAATGAATCAGGTGCCTACCTCTGATCACATCTGCTCTGGCCAAGGGGCAGGATAAGGTACTACAAACATGGTTGCTGAGGGCCCATCCCAGTGGAGGACGCAGAATGACTGGGAGAAGAAAGGTGGTCCTCAAGAAAGGAAACACTGGGAGCCGCAAAAAAAAATTCCTAACAGAAGTTCACTACAAGTATATTCCACTAAAATAATAACATATTTCAAAGTCTTATTTATTTTTTTCTTCAATCTGGTATATAACGAAGGTTGCTGTGGCTTCTATTTGTATCATATCTAAAGTAACTATGTCAATTTTACAGGTACATCAATTTCTTATATTTTAAAATGACATCTGAAGCGTGATTTAAAACTTTGAGTTACAAATAATCAATACTTGCCCTGAGGAAATCCTCAGGCTATTTTAAAAACCAGAATCTTATAATCCTCTAGTGTCTTATAGCTCTAGGAAAAACAAGTTACCCTCTTAAAGAATCGCCTATGGTTGTTTCTTCTCCTATAAAGAAGAACTTGGCTTAACGACCCCATTTTACTGGATGGAGTAGGCTCCTCCAGAGGGACTAGAAGTAGTTATTTTTTATTTCCAAAGACATCCAGAAAAATGCTCCATATATAGTTTTCTGCTGTCTGACTTAGAGAAAATTTTAACACTAAATGTTGATCTTAATGTCTTTCAGGTGGCTAAAGGCTTTGTGGGGTAGAGGTGAGTGTAGATAACAGTTGAAAACATCAACCTAACCAAAAAAAATTAAAACAAAACACTATTTTCCTATCAGATTAATAATTTGCTTTCAAATGGGTAAAAGATGTACAGAAATTCATCAAAAATAATTTACATATGGCAAATAACACAGACACTCAACATCAATACTCATTACAGAAATACATATTAAAATGATGATATACCAATAAATATCTATAATAGTGATTAAGTTAAAATCGGTAATATTAAGTGCTGTCAAGAATGTGGAGCACTGAAAATCTCATCCATTTTTGGTAAAAATTTTAAAATGTACACTTACTTTGGAAAACAGTGCAGCAGTTTCTTAGAAGGTGAAGCATGCACTTACCACACAGCTTGGCCTTTTACTTGCTATTGACCCAAGTGAAATGAAAACCATGGTCACTTAAATACCTTTACAGAGGTGACTTTATATATAACTGCCAAAAACTGGAAACAATCCAAACATTCCCTACTACAAAATGAATAAACAAACTTTAGTGCGTCTATGGAATACTTAGCAATAAAAAAGAAACAAAATGACTGATACATACAACAACATAGTTGAATGTCAAACGCAATATGTTAAGTGAAAGAAGCCAGACTAAAAAGGCTACATATGATTCCATTTATAGGACATTCTGGAAAAGGCAAAGCCACAGACACAGAAAACAGATCAGCGGTTTTCAGGGACTAAGAAATTGAACATAAAGGGACAGACACATTTGGAGGGTGGGGATGGGACTATTGTATATTTTGGTGGGGTGTTGGTTATATGACTATATACATTCGTCAAAACTCACAGAACCGTACACTAGGGTAGGTTTAACAGTATTAAATTACACCTTAACAAAAAGGTATTAAAAAAATAAGATTTTTGCTATGAAAATTTAAACTATTTTTAAAGGAGAATCTCCAGTGTGAACAAGGAGGAGTTAAACAAGAATTAATATTTAATACAATTTATATGTTGATAAGCATGTAAATTGCAGCCCTTTGGACTGTTTTAAACTCGAAAGTCCAGGGCACCAACGTAAGTGCCACTTCCATGCATTTATGAAGTCATAAATGAAAGCCCTTCCTTTGGCTTGACTGTGTTCACCTCTACAGCCTTCTTTTTGAGACAAGCGCTCTTTTGTCTTGGATTTACCACTGAAATGGAGAGAGGCCAAGCATTTCTCATTGGCAAGGCCGAAGCTGAAGGCTCTCTTCTCAGTGTTAAACTCCTCACTTAACAAGAGGGAAAACTTGCCTCTTATTTTCTCCGCCAGGTAACTATTCCCTAACCTGCACTTGAATTCAAGTGTCTGAAGTCCAAATAGCAGAAGATGATGCAGGGCCGTCCCAATCCACATTGTTCTGTACCATCTCCAGAAGGAATCATTACCCAGCTACTATATAGGCAGAGGGCCAGCCCATCAGCCATCTTCTGGATGACATATATGTGCTCTATTAATATTACAAGATGCTTCCCCTCAGCTTTCACCTCTTAAGAGTGCATTTTAATCCCAATAAATATTCACAACTGACACCTTCCATATGCCACCTAGGCTAAAATGGAACTAACAAGTATCTCAGAAATGATGTTTTAAAATGATGCACTGCGTAGGAGCTCCTACAAATCTCTGCTTTATTGCAGGAATCAGAGGTTAGCATTAAGAAGACTGCCATTTGCTTCTCCCATTTGTAATGCTATTAATTATTCTTGCTTTTTAATCGGCTCTACACTTAGTAGCATTGCAAAGCTGCAATACAGGGATTTGGTAAATGAAGACTTCAGATAAACCCTAGAAGTACTGGTTTTAATTCCATCAAAGAAGGCAGAGCTCGGAAACTAGACTGCGCCTCCCAGGGGTACTTGTTTAAATCGGTATGGAGTGGGGATGGGGTAAGAATTTGGGATGGGGGAAACAAAGACCAAATTTCATGACATAAATGTCACTGAAAAAAAAAAAGTAACTGAATGTCCTGCAAGTTTGGCAAGACTTTCCATCTGGGTCCCTCTGGCTGTGCTAAACTGACCACAACCCTAATCAAATGTAAGTGCCAGCCTCCGCCAGCCACAGCATGTCAGATCTGACATCAGAATCCTTCTGTCCTCTGACCTACAGGGATGCTGTGAGCAGTAATTAACGTCCATTAAGTGGCTAGTCATCCTTACTCAGCTGTGTTCTGTCAAGTCCTAAGCAGACAGCTGCATAACCCATGACTCAGAGCATCTCATCAGACCATTTCTGCTCTGAGGAAAAGAAGTGACCTCAGTTCCAGTGGTCCACGGTGCAAAGGCCACAACACTGAAGGGCCTCTTGCCACCATAAATGGTGTCTCCAAGATGGATGTGAGCCCGGTTAGAGGTGTCAGGACTGGGCAGGCTGGGCGGAAATGGTCATTGCTTGGTAGAAGCCTTCAGAGTTCAAAACAGTTAAATCAATTCAGACAGGTCTGAAGGATAGAAATGTTGCCAGAACATTCTTAATGCAAGCCAGAGAGTGAACGACGATCTACAATGACTTTCTCCTGCTTTCCAAAGAGCCAGCCCTATTCCCCTATTCCTTTTCTGGGGCTCTGAATTCATACAGCCTTGACTAGGACTACTGAATAATAAAAGAGCTAAAATATTCTGAGAGGAGAAACTACCATTTGTTAACTTCTGTGTAGTGCCAAGTTCTTTAATTACATCCATAGCATAGCACCTGACACATGATAGGTGCCAAAAAATCCGAAGCTTAAATAACACTTGTCGAATAAATGGGGTGAATGAATTCCCATTTAATCGTTGCAACAATTCCAAGTAACAACTGACACGTGGGGAAACTAAGGCCCATAGACATGACAGAGCTCCTCGTAGCCACAAAGCTATTAAGGCTGGAAGAGCTTAAATTAAAATGGATTTTTCTGACTCTAAAATTCACACTAATTCCTACCTCTGGTAGTTGATCCTGTTAATGATGCTGTCACCCTGAATAAAGTCACCTGCTGTGAAGAGACCAGGGGTTGGCCTCCTCACTCAGATTGTTTGGGTCAAATGTTCACAGAGACCTCCTCCCAGGTCTCTCCCACCAATGACTGGCCATAAAATTTCCTTCACATGTAATTATATGTTGATGAGAGAGGAATAATGCCCCACAGTTCTGGTTTGGGGGCACTTATTCCACCCTCTCTAGATCTCCATAGATTCCATTTATATGGCCCTGTCTGTGGAAGGTAGCAAGAGCCAAACAAACTCTATGGTTTATTTTCCCTCCTTTCATTCACGCCTCCCCTCAGAAGAGCTGCCTGTGACTGCAGAGCCCCCAATCCATCCAGCCACACGCTGGTGTGAGGAAGAAACAAAAGTGAGATATCCTCTCCATTTCCTCTGTCTACACTGCCTCCTGCGTGCTGCAGTCAGGATTTCCGGGGTTCCTTCTTGGTTTTCCAGAAGTGGCAAACTCACTATCCGGTGCATGAAAGTCCTCCACAGCCTTTCTACCTTCCCTGAAGCTCTTGACACTGCCCACACCAGACACTAGGAGGAGAGCAGTGGCTCTCCCTGCAGCCACTGTGGTGACAGATCAGTCTGCGCAGCAGAGCCAGCTCACCCACAGGTGGAAGCATCTGTCCAGACTCCACGCTGGCGGTAGGTCCCCATTGCAGTCTCTCACCTGGTTTTACCCTGGCCTTTGGCAACTAAGGGGCCCCATTAATAAAGCTAATATTTTTATCTGGCTCTCTAGAACATACATAAGCTTGAGGGCCAAAGGTTAGGGTTAGAGGTAGGTGCTAATCTATTACTACTGTTCCAAGATTCCAATCAGTGGACCTTGCACATGAGTCCCTTGATATCAGCTTTAAAGGCTGAGAACAAGACTGCAATATTTTCCTCAACTCTCTTAAAATATAATTATGCAAATTTCAGATTTTTTTTTCTCTCTGCATTGTCTCTTTTTCTTTGAGGGTGGATAGATCCTCTGTTTTTGTTTTGTTTTGTTTTGTTTCTTTATTATAATTGGAAGAGTTCTTCAATTATCTTGTGTTTCTTGCTGGGTCATTTAGATCTAGGAATGAATTATTAAAACTTTATTGGATATACTGTGTATGCATATGAGACTTGTCGACTTGTGATTCTCAACACAGGGTGTTAACATCTTATAAACTAGCTCTTTTATTTGGTGTGAACCCAAATTTCTAGAGGAGAATTATCCTAGCCACTTCTTGAGAAGAATTATCTTCTACAGAAGAATTATCCAATCCACTGCTATACCTACGCCTATACATAAAAGAGATATCTGCAAGCTCTGTAAGAAAGGGCAGGCTGTGGTGAGCAGGTGGTGGTGTACTGTTCAATGTGTATATTTCTATTAAATCTTTCCCATTTGCAGCTTTGTGTTTTGTCACTAACACCCTGCCTCTGTGTACCTCATGGCCGGTGTAGTGATGGCCTGGCTGGGTGAGGGGAGAAGAGTAATAGGAAGTTACTCTTCACAGCAGGTGCACACCACTCTGCACTGACTTTGAACCAAGCCCCTGGTTTCAGCTTTGTACTTCACCCCTCCCTCCAGGTCCTGGAACGTTCTGGAGTTCTGCAGCACTGATTGAAACTTCTCCCATCTGAGGACACTCAGGTTGTTACTGTCTCTCCTTGGTTCAGCCAGCCACCGGTCCTCTCCCCGCATTCTGTCTTCCTAATATACATAAAAAGTTTTCATTAGCAGGTGTCTCCTTTGCTCTTCTCTCCATGCTTACGGGCTTATATATATTTTATTCCTATATAATTGTTTTTATGGGGTTTAGGAAGGAAGAGAAAATTAGTCACATGCAGTCAGTCTTCAGGATGCCTTTTCACAGTTACATCTTCTAGCGTTGAGAGAATAATAGACTAAGGATTGAAAGCAACAAGGGAGTTCCCAAATGCGGCCCTGTGTATATTACAAACAATTGCCTCCACAGTTCTCAGTACAGCAGAGCCGGAGAGCAGCGACTGTCCTTTAGTGCATGGTGAGAACCTCCACCTTTCCTGTCGAGGTAGAGGCATGGCCACCCACCCCTCTTTGGTACATGCCTGCCCAACATGGCAAACCCAACCTTGGACTCTCTCAAGTCATCACCACAGCTCTGCCACAGGGATTGAGACTCCTCATGCTAAGGGAACCTAACAATCCAGAATTACTGGGGTTGGTATTCAGATCGAACTAACTGAGGCCTCACTTTCCTTTGTAGATTCTGGCCCACGCCTCAACTTTAGTTCTGTACCCACTCAGTAGCCTCCAAGAAGAGAATCAAAGATCCTTCTAGGGAACCAACAACATTGGCCTAAAATTTAAAAGAAGTCAGAGACTGGATTGGCATAGTCTTTGATGGGAAAGGAGCTGAGTAAACACATTGGCAGTCATGAAGGAGGGCAGGCAGCTGAGAGTGTGCCAGCCTGTGGGAGGAGGGACCTCGCCCTAGGAACAGGACCACAGGAAGCTCTGTGGCAGAGCTCTTTCTAGTTAATTACAACAGCAGAGGGCCTGGGCAAGGAGAATGGCCTGAGATAGAGGAGCCATTTTCAGGTAAGTTTCTACAATGCCCTAAAAATACTTCTTTTCTCTTTTTCTCCTTTTCCTTTAATCTTTCCACCTCTCTGCCCCTTTTCTTTCTCTTTCCCCTGTCTTCTGTTTTCATTCTCTTTCCAACATGTTTTTCTTTCTCTCCCTGTTCCTCTTTTAAAACTTGACAGGATTATTTGCTGCCTGATAAAGATCTTCCACACCAACCTCAAGTCCTCAGAGAATATTTTCAACACAGCCACGTCTAGGCCCTAGAAATTAGAATCTACAAAGAAAGTGCTGACAAAAGCCTTAAGTAGGGCAGCCCTGTTCAGCCTCAACCTCATTTAATCAGCTTTCCTAGAGCTGGGCCCAGAAAACAGGATAAACTTCATCATAAAGCTTTTCCCTCACCTTTTACCCACCTCCTTCTCATCAACCTATTCATAATGGGCAATAAATGAATCCTGGCCACAAAGCCCCAGGCCTGGGCTTAGCACTTTGCTTCACAAAACACAGAGCTTTCCACCTTAATGCCTTTTGCTTTCTGTCACAGGCTTCTTGGAAAAGACGTTCTTCTCTCTTTTGGAAGAAAAATAAGCCAAAGGCTTGAGATAGTGAAGATTTAGTGAGTTCTTACTATGTGCAGGCCTCAGCATTTTACATGCATTATCTCATTTAGCTCTCACGGTGACTCTAGGGGCAAGATCCTATTTTTATTCCCTTTTACATGTAAGGAACCAGAGACAGAGCTATTCACCAAGCTTGAGCAAGAGCACACAGTGAGTGCCTGGAAGAGTCAGGATTTGCATCCAGGCATGCTGAGTCCCAGGCTCATGCGAATCACTGCACGAACTGATTTTTTCCTACCCTCTATTCCAATTCTTTAACACCCCAAACTTATTTAATTTGTTTAGACCAAATCAAGCATATTTAGGGCATAGAGAGCATTAGAACATAGAAAAAGCTCAGGCCTGTTGCTTCAGCAACCTGCCGCCAACAAACCGAGGTAAGCAATTGCAAGAATTACCTATACTTTGCCTCTGCTCCCGTTATCTCACTGAGGGCTGAATTGCAGCATCTAATCCTGCTTGAATAAGAGCAGAGCTTGATACACAAATTTGGAAGTCGTTAACAGATGACATTTGAAACCAAGTGAATAGAGACAGTTGCCCAAATGTAGAGGCAATCAGGGCAAGGCAAAGCCTTGAGGAGATAATTTAGGAAGAAAAAGTAAAATTGGGATGATGTAAAGATTAGGGAGCAATAGCAGAAAAGGGAAGATTTTGTTAAATCGTAGATTAGCTTCAAGATGGCTGACTAGAGATATTGAACACTCACCTTCTCCAGGAAGAACCAAAATTGTGAATTGATTATCACACCTCAAATAGAACACCTAGCAGTGAACACTGGAGTTCAACAGAGAAGTCACAGGAAACAGCTGAGGCACAGAAGGAGAAACAGGTGAGCAGCTAGCTTGGCCGAGATTGGTAGGGACACAGAGGAACTCCTATTGTGGGAAAAGGGTAACTGAGAGATGTTCAGCAGTCCCATTCCCACTACAATCCGCTGCAATCCTGACCAAGAGAGAGCTCCTCTATGCACACAAACCCTGAGACTAGCACGGACAGGTAGTCTCGAGGCCCAAGGGCTCTGTAGCAAACAGATGACCTGTGCCGGCTGGACCCCTGACAACTCCAAAACCCAAGCAGATACAGCATGGCACCATTGGGAGAGCATAGCTGTCACAAAATAGCATTCTTCCTTGGGAACTACAGCCCCTGTATCCCCACATTTCTGGAGCCCTGAGTGATCTTCCGGTGTCTACTTGGAAGGCTACAATAGCACAGTGCTGGCTGGACCCAAAGGTTCTGCAGGGTCCCCAGCACTCTATCCACAAGGAGTACTACTCCCTGGGGAAAGGACAGTGCAATGCAGCAAGCAGGCAGCCCCTGGGGCAAGGGAAACCACAGTATGTGCTGTCCAGATCCCAAGAGCTTGCTGTCAGCCTGTAGAAAGCAATCTTTTCCCCAGCAGCAGCACAAACTCTGTGCTCAGGCTCATAATTGGAGAGTAGACTTCATTGCCCTCCTCCACACACTGCCATGGCAGTCACTGCCATGAGGAGCTCAGGCAGGTGAGTCCCCAGTCGCCACGGGCAAAGTGCACTCTGTGCTTAGACTTGTACATAGAGACGGGGAGCCCTTCCCCCGTGCTACACACTGCTGCAGCTGCAGCTGCTATTGCTGCCATTTGGGATGGGGTGGGCAAGCTGGAGGGCTGCCTATATAAGTGGTGGTGGCAGGACCTCTGTGCTAGATTTGTGTGCAGAGGGAAGGGTCTCTTGTCCTCTGTGCATTAGACACCCCTGCAGACCACCAGGGACCAGAGGTCAAAACTTCACAGCCTGGCACCACCATCCCAGAGCCCAAGGGATGGGCTGAGGACCTGTACACTCTACACATGGCACCACCTCTGGCATCTGTGCACTCCCTCCAGGAACCTGAATATGGACCCACCCAATCTGCTGCCAATGACACTGACAATACTCATCTAAACACATGCATCACCCAGGATCTGGGAACCATCCTGCCCAGCCCACTGAAGCCACCACCAACACCAGCATGCACCTCTTGGGATCTAGAGGATCATCCTGCCACTGTTAGTGACATCACCCACACCACACCAGTTACCCAGGGGCCCAAGAATGCACCCACATGACCAGCCTACCACTGCCACTACTGCCACCTGAGCAAGCCACCTGGATGCCTAAGATTGGCCCACCTGAACCCACTAACACCATTGCCAGCATACACCACCCTGGGCCCCAAGAACTGGCACGCTCAATCCTCTGCTGCCACCACTGAAGCCTAAGGACTGGCCCACCTGTCATCCCAGTCCCCAGGAAAACTTCATCACAGCCTCAACTAATAACCACACACTAAGCCACTAAGGAAATCACAGATACCACCAATATTGTTTGTAATCAAAGAAATCATACAGAGACTACACTAGTGCATGCACCCAATCAACATCATTGATACATCTTCAGGAAAAATCATCCCCTATATAAGCAAATTCCAAAAAATAGAAGAAGTGACTAATACACCAGATACAAAGATAGCAATATAAAGACACAAGAATCGTGAAAAAGGAAATAAGAAAAGGAACACAATAACTCTCTAGCAACAGATCCCAATCAGAAAGAAATTTATGATGTCCCAGAAAAGAATTCAAAATTTAGATAACAAAGCAGCTCAGTGAGATACAACAGAATTCTGAAAAATGAGACAAAGAAATCACAAAAATAATTCAGGATATGAATGAGAAATGTACTAAAGAAATATCACCAAAGAGAGTCAAACAGAAATATTGGGGCAGAAGAATTCATTTAATGAAATACAAAACACATTTGAAAGCTTCAACAATTGACTAAATCAAGCTGAAGAATCTCAGAACTTGAAGACAGGCGTTTTTTATTTATTTTTTAATTGCATTTTAGGTTTTGGGGTACATGTGAAAGACATGCAAGATTGTTGCATAGGTACACACATGGCAGTATGATTTGGGGCCTTCCTCCCCATCACCTATATCTGGCATTTCTCCCCATGCTATCTCTCCCCAACTCCCCAAACCCACTGTCAGGTGTTTTTTAAGTAACTCATTCAGACAAAAATAAAGAAAAGGGGGCCAGGTGCAGTGGCTCATGCCTGTAATCCCAGCACTTTGGGAGGCCAATGCTGGTAATTACCTGAAGTCAGGAGTTTGAGATCAGCCTGACCAACATGGAAAAACCCCATCTTGACTAAAATTACAAAATAAGCCAGGCATGGTGGCTCATGCCTGTAATCCCAGCTATTCAGGAGGCTGAGGCAGGAGAATCACTTGAACGAACCCAGGAGGCAGAAGTTACAGTGAGCTGAAATTGCGCCACCGCACTTAAGCCTGGTCAATAAGAGCAAAACTCCATTTCAAGTAAATAAATGGGAATTAAAAATAATGAATAAAGCCTTTGTGATACATGGTTCACCATAAAACCATAAAACAGCAAGAGAAAAGCACCATAAAGTAACCAAATAAATAAATTATCAGTTCTCTGGACAGCAAAGTGAGCAAACAAGAGTTCAGTAGCCTATTTAATAAAATAATAGACGAAAACTTCCCAAGTTTATCAAGAGACTTAAACATCCAGATACAAAAGGCCCAGTGATTCTCTAACAGACAAAATTCAAAAAGGTCTTCTCTGTGGCACATTATAGTCAAACTGTCTAAAATCAAAGAAAAAGAGAATTCTAACAACAGCAAGATCCTCTAGTGGACAATAGCGAAATGAAAAAAAGAGAGAGAGAGAGAGAGAAACTGCAAGTGAAAAGCATCTAGTCACCTATAAAGAAACCCCCATCAGACTAACAGCAGACTTCTCAGCAGAAACTATACAAGCCAGGAGATAATAGAATCATGTATTGAAAGTACTGAAAGAAAAAAACTGCCACCCAAGAATACTCTAACCAGCAAAATTCTCTTTCACAAATAAAGAAGAAATAAAGTATTTTCCAACAAACAAATGTTGAGATAATTGATTGGCACCAGACCAGGCAAGAAATGCTCAAGAGAGTACTGAACCTGGCAGAGAAAGGACAAGAGTTACCATCATGTGAACACATTAAAGTCTAAAACTCACTGGTAAAGCAAAAACACAAACAATGAAGAGAAAAGATCCAAATGGTACCACTATAGAAACCACCACGTCAAAAAGGCAAAAAGTAAAAGAAAATGAAAGGAATGAAGGATATAGAGAACAACCAGAAAATGATTAACAATATGACAGGAACAAAACCTCACATATGAATAATAACCTTGAATGTAAATGAATTAAATTCGAGACTTAGAAGATATAGACTAGCTGAAGTAATTTTAAAACAAAATATGACCCAACTATAGGCTACCTATAGAAAGACAATTTACCTGCAAAGACACATATAGACTAAAAGTAAAAGAATGGAAAAAGATATTCCATGCAAATGGAAACCAAAAATAAGCAGAAGTAGCTTTACTTACATCAGACAAAGAAAAAAACTTTGAATCAAAAATAATTTTAAAAAGACAAAGGAATTTATAATATCATAATAAAGGGATCATTTCAGCAAGAGGATAAGAGGATATAACAATTCTTTTTTTTTTCAAGTCCAGGAGTTCAAAAAAATAACAGGCTGGAGTGTAGTGGGCAATCTCAGCTCACTGCAACCTCCATCTCCTGGATTCAAATGATTGTCAGCCTCCCAAGTAGCTGGGACTACAAGTGTGTACCACAATGCCCAGCTAATTATTATTATTATTATTATTATTTTTAGTAGATGTGAGGTTTTGCCACGTTGGCCAGGTTGGTTCTAATTCCTGGTCTCAAGTGATCTGCCTGCCTCAACCTCCCAAAGTGCTGGGATCACAGGATTGAGTCACCATGCCCAGCCATAGCAATTCTAAATACATATGCATCTAACACCAGAGCACCCAGGTTGATAAAGCAAATATTAACACCCCACTCTCAGCATTAGAGAGATAATCTAGACAAAAAATCAACAAAGAAACATTGGATTTAAATTGGGCCTTACACCAAACAGACCTAATAGACATTTATAGAACATTTTATCCAACATTGGCAAAATACTCATTTTTCTCATCAGTACATGAAGCATTTTCCAAAACAGACCATATGTTAGGCCACAAAGCAATTCTCAACAAATTTTTAAAAATCAAAGTTATATCAAGTGTCTTCTTAGACCACAATAAAATAAAACTAGAAATCAAAACTAAGAGGAACACTGGAAACTTTACAAATACATACAAATTGAACAAATGCTTCTGCAGTACCAATGGGAATGAAGAAATTTAATGTCTGGAAACAACTGAAAATGGAACTACAACATATCAAAACCTGTGAGATACAGCAAAAGTAGTGCTAATGGGGAAGTTTATAGCAATAAATGTCTATGTCAAAAAAAAAAAGAGAAGGATTTCAAATAAACAATTTAATAATGTACCTTGAGAAACTAGAAAAACAAGAAAAAAACAAATGCAAAATTAGCAGAAGAAATAATAAAGATCAGACAAGAACTAAATGAAATAGAAACTAATAAAAATAGGATCAATGAAATAAAAAGTTGATTCTTCAAAAGATAAGCAAAATTAATAAATCTTTAGCTAGACTAACCAAAAAAAGAAGACCCAAAAAACATAATAAGAAATAAAAAAGGAAACCTTACAACTGATACCAGAAATGCAAAGGATCATCAGAGACTCTTATGAATAACTGTATGCTAACAAACTGGAAAACCTAGAGGAAACTGATAAATTCCTACACAAATACAACCTACCAAAATTGAATGAGAAAGAAATAAAAAACCTGAATAGACTAAAAACAAGCAGCAAAACTGAATCGGTAACAAAATATCTCCCAACAAAGAAAAGCCCAGGACAAGATGGATTCACTGCTGAATTTGGCCAAATGTATAAAGGATAAATGATATGATTTGGCTGTGTCCCTGGACTCAAATCTCATCTTGAATTGTAGTTCCCATAATCCCCATGTGTCGTGAAAGGAACCAGGTGGAGATAATTGAATCATGAAGGCAGCTTCCCCCATCCTGTTCTCACAATAGCGAGTTAGTTCTCACGAGATCTGATGGTTTTATAAGGGGCTTCCCCCTCTGCTGGGCAAACATTCTTCTACTTCCTGCTACCATGTGAAGAAGGATGTGTTTGCTTCCCCTGCCACCATGATTGCAAGTTTCCTGAGGCCTCCCTAGCCATGCAGAACTGTGAGCTAATTAAACCTTTTTCCTTTATAAATTACCCAGGCTTGGTTATATGTTAGCAGTGTGAGAATGGACTAATACAATAACTGATACCAATCCTCCTCAAAACTATTCCAAAAAGTTGAAGAGAAGGGAATTGCCCCAACTCATTCTATGAGGCCAACGTCACCCTGATACGAAAACCAGAAAGGCACACAATAAAATATAAAACTACAGGCCAATATCCCTTATGAATATAGATGCAAAAATTTTCAACAAAATACTAGCAAACTGAATCCAACAGCATCCCAAAAAGATAATATACCATGATCAAGTAGAATTTGTAGCAGTATGCAAGCATCATTCAAAATACATATATCAATAAACAAGATATACCACATCAATATAATGAAAGGCAAAACCCAAAAATTTAACACCCTTCATGATAAAAATTCTCAACAAATAAGGCATAGAATAAACATCTCAAAATAATAAAGGTCACATGTGACAAAACCACAGCTAATATACTGAATGGGGAAAAGTTGAAAGCCTTTTCTCTAAGAACTAGAATAGGATAAGGATGCTCATTTTTACCACTTCTACTCAACATAGTACTAGAAGTCCTTGCCAGAGCAATTAGGCAAGAGAAATAAATACAAGGCATCCAAATTGGAAAAGAGTCCCTCTTTGCAGACAACATGTTTTTATATTTAGAAATACAAGACTCCACCAAAAAAAACTCTTAAAATTAATAAATGAATTTAGTAAAGTTTCAGGATAAAAAATCAACCTACAAAAATCAGTAGCATTTCTGTACACCAATATTGAAACAGTAAAAAGGAAATCAAGAAGATAATCATATTTTGCCACTATTGCTACAAGAAAATGAACTCAAATACCTAGGAATAAATGTAACCAAGCAGGTGAAGAGTTCTATAAATAAAATGACAAAACACCCATGAAAGAAATTGAAGAAGACAGAAACAAATGGAAAGACATCTCATGGTCATGAATCAGAAGAATTAATATCATGAAAATAACTATACTGCCCAAAGCAGTCTAGAGATTCAATGCAATTCCTATTAAAATACCAACATCATTTTTCACAGGAATAGAAAAAAATCCTAAAATTTATATGGCACCAAAAAAGAGCCAGAACAGCCAGAACAATCCTGAGCCTAAAAGGAAAAGAGAGCCTGCAATCCCAGCTACTCAGGATGCTGAGTCAGGTGGACTGTTCGAGCCCTGGAGGCAAAGGTTGCAGTGAGCCATGATCACACCACTACACTCCAATCCAGCCTGGATGACAGAGCAAAACCTTGTCTCCAAAAAAAGGAAAGAGAAATTAGAAGAAAGAAAATGAAAGGAGAAGAAAGGAAAAGAGAGGAAAGAAGAGAGGAGAGGGGAGGGAAGGTGAGGAGAGGGGAGGGAAGGAGAGGAGAGGGGAAAGGGAGGCAAGGGGGGAGGGGGAGGGGATGAGAGTCAAGCCACCACACTACCTGACTTCAAAACATATTACAAGGCTATGGTAACCAAAACAACATGGTTGTTGGTATAAAAATCAACACATAGACCAATGGAACAGAATAGAGAATCCAAAAATAAATCCAAGTATTTACAGCCAACTGATCTTCAACAATGCTGCCAATAGCATACACTGGGGAAAATATGGCATCTTCAATAATTGGATGCTGGAAAAACTGGATAACCATATGCAGAAGAATGAAACTGGATCCCTATCTTCACTACATACAAAAGTCAACTCAAGATGGATTAAAGACTTACACATAAAACCCAAAACTATAAAACTACTACAAGAAAACATAGGAAAACCTCTTCAGTAAATGGTCTAGGCAAAGATTTTATGGCCATGACCTCAAATATATAGACAACAAAAACAAAAATGACAAATAGGGCTACATTAAACTGAAAAGCTTCAGCACAGAAAAAAAAATTCGACAAGCTCTTGAAAGGAAGAAAATATTTGCAAACTTTTCATCTAACAGCAGACTAATATTAAGAATATAAAAGGAACTCAAACAAGTCAACAGTAAAAAATAATAATAACCCCCTTAAAAATGAGCAAAGGACCTAAATAGACCTTTCCCAAAATAACACATACAAATGACCAACAGTTATATGGAAAAGTGCTCAACATCACTAATTATCAGGAAAATGCAAATCATATTAGGATATGATATAGTATATATGATGTGATATAGATAATTAGAATGGCTACTATTAAAAAGAAAAAATATAGCAGATGCTGATGAAGATGCAGAGAAAAGGGAACTCTTACAAAGTGCAGATGGGAATGTAAATTAACAGAACCACTCTGTAAAACAATACTGAGATTTCTCAGTAGTGAACAATCTCACTTCCAAAAATGTATCAGTACATCAAAGGGTTTCCTTAAACCCATGTTTATTGCAGTACTATTCACAATAGCAAAGATATGAATTCAGTCTAAATGTTCATCAACAGACAAATAGATAAAGAAAATTTGTTACATAGACACAATGGAATACTATTCTGCCGTAAAAATAGAGTCTTGTCATCAGCAGCAACATGGATGGAACTGGAAATTAATGTGTGAAGTGAAATAAGCCAGGCACAGAAAGACAAGTACTGCATTTTCTTACTCATATATGGGAGCTAAAAAATTTGATCTCATGGACATAGAGAATAGAATGATAGATACCAGAGACTGTGAAGGATGAGTGTATGGGAGGGGGATGAAAAGAAGTTGGCTAATGGGTACCAACATGCAGCTATATGGAAGAAAAAAGTTCTAATGTTTGACAGCAGACTAGTGTGACTATACTTAGCAAGAAAATTTTGTATATTATAAAGTAACTAGAAGAGAGAACTTGATGCCAACACCTATAAATAATAAGTATTTAAAGTGATGGATACCCCAAATATTCTTAATTGATCATTACATATTTTGTGCAAGTAAAAAGTACTCACACGGGCCGGGCACGGTGGCTCACACCTTTAATCCCAGCACTTTGGGAGGCCAAGGCAGGCAGGTCACCTGAGGTCAGGACTTCAAGACAATTAGCCAGGCATGATGGCAGGTGCCTGTAATCCCAGCTACTCGGGAGGCTGAGAAGGGAGAATCACTTGAACCCGGGAAACAGAGGTTGCAGTGAGCTGAGATCACATCATTGCACTCCAGCCTGGCTGACAGAGCAAGAGTCCATCTCAAAAAAAAAAAAAAAAAAAAAAAAAAAAAAAAAAAAAAAAAAAAAAAAAAAAAAAAACTTTCAATGGAATGATGGACAGAAGTTAAGATTGTTAGGAGTGAAGAGAAAGCCAAAACAGAAAAATGAAGTGGCAAAGGCGAAGATTGAAGTTATTAAAAAAATGGAAAACAGATCATACTATGGGAGGATTGAAGGGAATAATGATATTTGCTCTCCTTTGTTGAGTTCCCACAATACGTAAGAATCGATGAGGAGATGAGTGAATAGGAAGATGATAAGCCAGAGCTAGAATCCTCGGGAAGAATGTCCTTAGCTTGCAGGATAGCTGGTGATTGAAGCAGGGCAGGGAAACCAGTCACTATGAAGGGCAAGTGTGGCATCAGAGGGAAAAGGGGATGTGGAATGTCTAAGGCAGTCTGAAGTTCTAGAAGCTGCAGGATGATGCACTGAAAACAGCCACAAGCTCCCCTACTTAGTCCCAAGACATAGGGTACATGGGAGAAAGAGAAGCTTGCATTTAAGTGAGTTTCAAAGCATGTAATATGTGCAGTGGAGAAAATGGTTTTCGCTTAAGTGAAAAGATAGAGGGGGTTTAAGAAGAAAAGGAAAAGATACAGGTATTTGTTGACAAGGAAAGGAAGGGAATTTAAAAGACACAATGGAAAGGATTAGAAAATGGTTCTATTAATCAGGGTTCTAGCTGGAAATAGGCAAAATACTCAAAAGACCAACAATAGTTGATGAGGTACCCAACGGCCAGCCTTAGTGGGGAACCATTGCCCTATACACTTGATAGGACAGGAAAACAAGTGGTGTTAGCAAACCTAGCAAGAGCTAAAACCATGAAAGCGAGACCACCCAGTAGAAGCTGTGTTGTAAAGTGTCGCAGCCACCATGAAAACCACAGCAGCACAGGAAAGGAAAGGAGTAGCGGGGAACACTCCACCTCCTCACTCTCCTCCCATAAACCTGTCTCCTAATGATGCCTCCATCAGCTGAGCCCAACTGGAAGATCCAGATGAGGCTGTCCAGAGTCACTGAAGAGAACACAGACAGGTGAATACCGGGTGTACAGGGGAGATAATATGAGTAGAAAACATTCAGAGATGGGGAGTGAGCAGGAGGGAAACATTAGCTGAATGACAGGGGAAGTTTAGGACCGAATAGCTATAAAGGGAGTGTGAGGTAAAGAAATAGAAAAGTAGTGGAGAGAGGGCCTGTGAATGACTAGAGTTTGCGAATAATGGCTTAAAAGAACTCTCGGGCGCTCTTGGTCCACAATGAGGAGTGTTTATGTAGATTTGCGTGTACATATTAATAGCAATTAGAGCCAACCTTGTTCATAGGCAATGCTTGGCCACTTCTAAGTTGGCTTCCCAAGAAATCCCAGTAGTCTGCTTATCCATACTGCCCCCCAGAAATAGTTTACTTAATACCAGAAATTTCTGCAGTGGGAAGCAAACCCTTTTGTTCTCTAGATAAGTTTGGATGTGAGGCTTATATTTAATTCAATAAATATTTACAAAGCACCTACCAAATGCCAGGCACTGTGCTAGGTGCTGAGATGACAAAGTTGCTATTCTATCAAAAGCAGAACCTCCTTGGGTAGATAATGCAGTAACTGAAACTAATACATTTTCTGACCTAAGCTCAAAATTCTCAAGAAATCAGCTATTTTATTAAAAAAAAAAAAAAGAAAAAAGAACAAGATTATGTCTTTTGCAGGAACATCAGTGGAGCCGGAGGCGGTTATTCTTAGCAAACTAATGCAGGAGCAGAAAACCAAATATTGCATGTTCTCACTTATAAGTGGGAGCTAAATGATGAGAATTTATGAACACAAAGAAGGAAACAACAGACACTGGGGTCTAGTTGAGGGTGGGAGGAAGAGAAGCAGAAACATCACTATCGGGTACTAGGCTTAATACCTGGGCGATAAAATAGTCTGTACAGCAAACCCCCGTGACACCAGTTCACCTATATAGCAAACCTGCACATGTATTCCCAAACCTAAAATAAAAGTTAACAAAAAAAAAAATAATAAAGAAATCAGCTTTTGATAGGAGAATGTTTGAGGGCACTAGAGTGACTAACGGGGACATTGCAAGACAGAGAATGAAAGCATCAATTGTCAAGGCAGTTGGCCCCAAAATAAACCGCCTTTTTCATAGCTACATGAGTGTATGTATGTGTATGGGTGTGTGGCCCTGTGTGTGTTAAAAATCCTCATTCATCCACCCGCCTATTCATCCATTTCTTGCCTTCCTTTACATCCCTGTATTGCACCAGTTGAATGTGCTGATCCAAGAAGAAAACTGGCTATACTTTTATGTTCTTCAATCACTTTTCCTTCCATTTTCCAGCAGTGTCGTCCCAGAGGATTCCAAGCATAAGAAATATGACATAACAATAGCATCACACAATCGATGCCTCATTACATCCCAGCTCTCCCGTGCCTCGGGCAGACTACCACCTCTCTTTCCTGACCCCCACCCCACCCTCTAATTTCGCTTGAGATGTGTGCATTTTAGAAGAAACTTTTTTGGTTTCTGGAAGAAGGATAAAACAAAGCTCTAGCAGGGCTGGGGTGGAGGAAGCCCCAAAGAAGGTGATTAATATCATTGCTGCTAATTTTCCACAAGCACTTGTCGGCACAGCAGTGAGCCAACTCAGACAGTGCCAAAGCAATCTTGAAATTATCTGGCATCTCACTCCAGCAATAAAACACAGATTTATGTGGTGCAGCCCATAATAGAAAATGGAATAAAATCATCCTAGATGACTAAATCTCGATGTTTCTGGTCGGGGAGCTTAATAACTGAACTCTTTATACCCCCGGGGACTGCTCAGCCACTTGTTTTCATTTCTCTGACATTTTGTCAGAGTCACATAATCAGATGTGCTGCCCTGCTGCAGGGTCTGGGCCTCAAAGATGAGTGTGTTCCACAGTGGGATCAGGAGACCCACTTCTAGGTCCTGACCTGTCACCCCTAACTCTGGGACTCGAAACAAATTGCCCCATTAAAAACACTATGACTGTCTTGCACTCCACTTTGGAAATTCGTTCAGGCCCACTGCAACCCCACCTCTCCACTCCTCCTGGTTTCTCTGCCCCATTTGGTCCTGTATCTCGGTTCCTGGTCTTCAGTTAGCCCTTCAGGGGCATGGTATAGGCTCCTTCCACGAGAAAACCCTTCAAAACCCTAAATTACCTTTAGAAAGGTTTTTAATTGGTTTCATCATTCATGTAATCTTGGGGTGTGTGTGTCTTCTGCTACAAAGCAGACTCGTTTCTTTTTCTCACTTTTTCTCTACCTTCTTCCATGTTTCCTTCCCATGTCTTTTCATTGTCTCTTCTTCCTCTCCTCCCTCACCCCTGACAATTACACAAACCTGTCTCTGACATCCACAGGCATTTCTGACTTGCTTCGTGACACTCAGGAATAAAGAAGACGCTCATTGCTCTGACCACAGTGTCAGTTCACAGTTGTGTTAAATTACTGAGGAATGGTTTAAAGCGATTTATAGCTGTAGCATGAGCATACATGAGAATGAAATGGTGACATGGAAAGCAAGCACAGTTCCAGCTAAGGAATAGATTTTTGGAGTGCAATATAAAACATATGCAGAGGAAAATTGTGAAAACATTTGAAGGCATTTCTGTGCATTAATCAAAATTGTTCTTCTTGTCCTCAAAGTAAGAGTAAATTGTAAAACCCTCCTAAAATAACAGTGAGGAAAAGCAGTGCTGTCCTGTGTCAGCAACAGGTGATAGGAATATGTCTGGCTTTTGGCACTGACAAGGAATGCAATTATAAATATGAACAGGGAAAACCACACCTGTAGACACTCAGCTGAGGAAGATTCCCTGCAAAGTTTAAACATAGTGCAAATGGGAGATCTGTACACAGGACAAGATAAACTGCCCTCCCCCGTTTATCACAGTACTATTCACAATAGCAAAGATATGGCATCCATCCGGGTTCATCAATGGATGAGTGAATAAAGAAAATGTGCTTTATGTACACAACAGAATACTGCTTAGTCATTAAAGAGGAGAAAATCATGTCATTTGTAGCAATATGGTTGGAGCTTGAGATTATTATCCTAAGTGAAATAAGCCAGGCATGACAAGACAAATATCACATGTTATCAATCATATGTGGGAGCTAAAAAATTTATCAGACGGAGGTAGAGAGTAGAAAGATAGCAGAGACTAGGAAGGGTGAGCAGAGAAGAGAACTGGGTTAAAGGATAAAAACATACCGTAAAATGGAATACATTCAGTGTTTGATGGAGTAAGGTGACAATACTTAACAAAAATATTTGGTACTCAGGTGATGGACACCCTAAATACCCTGACTTGATTAGTACACATTATATACATGTAACGAAACCCCATAAATTTGTACAAATAAAAAAATAAGAAAAAATAAAATACAAATTTTAAAAACATAGTTCAAATACATCCAGGAAAACCAAGAATCCAGTGATCCTTTATCAGTCCTTGTTCCCAAATGAGACTTTCCACCTACCATGGATCCATGTCAGAGGTAGATCAAGGTAAGATCAGGAATAACCATAAATGCACAAAGAAAGAAAGTCTACAATAAAACAAGGACAAAGATATCCCCTTGGTGACACTGGTTAAGCATTTCCTTGTGTGGCGAATTACCACCAAAATCACATTGACGTTAGGGGTGTGTGTGTGTGTTGTACACACACACATATACAGTCTTCCCTTGGTATCCATGGAGGATTGATTCCAGGACCGCCCTCAGATACCAAAATGCACAGATGCTCAAGTCCCTTATATAAAATGGTATAGTATTTGCATATAACCTACGCACATTCTCCCAACTGATTACATGGTTGAAATTCTCAGCCCCAATCTACCAAGGAGGTCCCGGAAGCAAACAGGAGCTGGAGATCAGGGTCAACCATGTGGCCAATAATTTAATCACATACATCTACTGTCTTAGTCGGCTTGGCTGTCACAATTAAATACCATGTATTGGACGACTTAAGCAACAAAAACTTATTCTCACAGGAGGCTGGGTACTTCAAGATCAAGGTGCTGGCCAATATCGTTGCTGGTGAGGGCTCTCTTCTTGGCTTGCAGATGTCTACCTTCTTGCTATGTTCTCATATGATCTTTCCTCAGTGCATGTACATACAAACACACAGAGCCAGACAGAGAAAGAGAGAGAAGGATCTTTCTTCCTCCTTTTTAAGGCAATTAATCTCATCAAGAAGGCCCCTCCCTCACAACCTATTCTAATCCTAATTACCTCCCAAAGACCCCATCTCCAAATATTATCAAATTGAGGATTAGGGCTTCAACATATGAATTTAGGTGATGAGGGGAACACACGAATATTCAGTCCATAACACTTGAATGTTATATAATGAAATCCCATGTAAAAAAAACCTGAAACAACAAGATTTGGGAAATTTGGGGGTTACTGAACACAAGGATGTGCTTGAAGGGTGATGCGCCCTGAAATATCATCTAGCACTTTGCCTCACTTCTTAACCCTGCTCACACACCTTGCTGCCCTATGAAACTCTTCACCTGATTATTCATTTGTATCCTATATAATAAATCAGTAACCATAATTATAGTGCTTCCCTGAGCTCTGTGAGTCATTCTAGCAAATTATTGAACCTGAGAGGTGGTCATAGGGAACCCCAAATTTCTAGTTCATGAGACAGAAGTACAGATGACCCCTGGGACTCACATTTGCTGTCTGATGTGACGACAGTCTGCACCTTAACCTGCAGGATCTGATGTTCACTTCAGACAGCGTCAGAATTGAATTGTAGGACACCCAGCTGGTTTGGGAAAGCTGGTATTGGAAAAACATCATTCTAGCCCCTAACAGAATGATGTTTTGCCTCCTGATTCACTAGTGTAGTAGGCAAAATTCTAGGATGATCCGAAGATTTCCACTTAGGATCTGCATGTCCTGTGTAATCCCCTTCCTTTAGTGACCTGTGAATATGGTGGGATTTTACTCTGGTGATTAAGTTATGTTATTTGGCAAAAATGAAGGGATTTTTTTATATGTAATTAAAATTCTTAATCAATTGATTTCAAGTTAGTCAAAAAGAAGATTATGCTTTGTAAGCCTGACCTAATAAGGAAAGGCCTTTAAAAGAGGGTCTAGAAGTCAGAAACAGAGGAGGTCAGAGATTCTCCTCCTGGCCTTGAAATCATAAGTTGCTATGTTGTGAGAAGGCCCATGAGGCAAGAACCTGAGTGGCATTAGGAGCTGAGGGCAGCCCCAGCTAAAAGCCAGCAGTACAGTAGGGGCCTCCGTCTTACAATCACAAGGAATCAAGTTCTGTCAATGACCTGAGGGAACCTGAAAGGGAATTCTGAGATCTAGAAAGCAATCCAATCCAGCCAGTACTTAAGATGTGTCCAGGGTCAGGAGTCTGGGCACATCTTAGCTAAGTCCTGACAACTCGTGTGAGTCATTTTGACCTGCTTTGTTTGTGATAATTTGTTAGGTAGCGACAGAAGACAACGACAGCCACATATAATACACCCTCATCAATTTGTCATTCTCCTGCTTCACACTTACAATGCTGCCCAAGTCTTTTCATGATGTCCTCTTCAACAGGGAACATAACCAAAGCTTTAGACAGGTGTTCAGCAAAATGATTTGCACATTATATCTGATTGATAACTGTGTTGCTGAATTCATATTATACTGTCAATGTTTACAAGACAGCATTAGGAAAATACTACTATGATTTGCCTCAGCCCTTTAACACATCATACTCTTAAAATAGGCATTTCTGACCGGGCGCCATGGCTCATACCTGGAATCCCAATACTTTAGGAGGCTGAGGCAGACACAGCAATTGAGACCAGGAATTCAAGACCAGCCTGGCAAACATGGCAAAACCCCGTCTCTACTGAAAACACAAAAATTAGCCAGGCAGGGTGATGTCTGCCTGTTGTCCCAGTTACTCAGGAGGCTGAGGCACAAAAATCACTTGAACCCAGGAGGTAGAGGTTGCAGTGAGCTGAGCTGAGATCACACCTCTGTACTCCAGCCTGGGCTACAAAGCAAAACTCTGTCTCAAAAAAATAAAAGAAGCCATTCCTTGTTATATGATGACTTAACATACACCATTCACTAAAGTAGGAAATAAATTCCATATATATCCCCTGAAGACCCATGGTTTGGAATTTTCAAGTTTTCTGAGTGTTTTTTGGACCCTATCACAAGGTAATAAAATAGCAGCTATGACTCAGTTAAAAATGTTCACCCAAATTGCAATTCTAACTTCTTTGTTGAAGAAGAACCAGCAGCTTCTGCACAGAGTCCTGATTTAACAGGCAGTCCAAAGGATCCAAGCACATATGGGGAGATCAGAACCATACTGGAGAAGTAAGATTAACTATGGTTTATTTTCCCATTGTTATCCCACCGCTAACTGGCCCAAGGCCAAAGCATGGCAACCATTGTTTCCGGTTCTTTTTGTGTCCCCCTCTCCTCATCTTCCACACATCCTTGTTAAGTTTCCATCACTTTCCTCATGTGTAATACCTAGATAATAGTGAACATTCACACCTCTCACATCAAATGAGTTAACAAATGTGAAGTTGTTTCCAAATGAGAAAAGATTTTTATGACTGTCACAAATGCTTTTTTTTAAACAGCAACCATTTTATAGAATAATAGAAACTTGATGCTGAGAATTTTGTCACATGCCAACTGAATATATGAATCTCTTTTCCAACACCCTGCATTCATTCATTCATCAAACACAGATAAAGCATCAACTGAGATCTATGCACTAGGGAAGGCCCTTTCCAGTGGCCTCTAGTTGATAACTTCCACGGACAAGGAACTCATTATGTCCTACATGACCTCATTCCATTTAGGGTAATGCCAACGTCAAACACTTTTCCCTGTCTCTGTAGAAAGAGCCCTAGTAACCTCAGCATTAGCTAAGTTCTGGGCATGAAAAGTGAAGTGTCAAGCAGTGTTTTGCCACTAGCTGGGAGATATGAGCTCACACCAGAAGTGAGAATGAACAAGGCAGAGTAGTGTCTTCCTGGTCTGGGTACTGATTAAATGTCCTCAGAATAGCTAAAAGAAACAATGAGATCTTCACAGAGGGAATAGAACTTAAATGGAGCCTTAAATGTCAGCCAGAACATGAGTAGGAAGGCAATTTTAGATGAGATGAACAAAAGGAACAAAGGCTTGGCATGCACTCATGGGAAAAGGAAATGTGTTTGACAACAGTCAAGGGTCCTAAAATCTTAACAAAGGAGTTTGAAATTGATACAGTGGGAACCAGGAAGCCTCTGAAAGTCACTGAAGCATTATTAGTTTCATTCTCACAAGAGTACTTTTTATCGGAACAATAAATGGATGTTCTCCTTCACCCAGAAGAGGAGAGAAGAGACCGGATAGTAAAGAATGGGTCTAAAGCAGGCTTCAGGCAAAAGGCCAGTTCTAGAGAGGAAGGGTTTGAAACAAGAGCAAAGCCTGTGGTTGTTGAATCAACTGTTACTTGTTTTACAAATTTGTGTGAGGGAATTGCCAAAAGCAAGTGGCCTGTGGTCACCTGTTCCTTTGTGCAGTGTGGCTTCTGAGGTTTGTGGAAAATTATTTGTTCTCTGCACTTTGCCAAACGGGATAGAGTATTTTTACTAGCTCCATAATTCACGAAAAATAAATCCTATAGCACAGACACTACAAATAAATGAGATCTTTTAATTAATCTTTGGATTTAATCCCTACGTTTCTTCCTGAACATGCCTTACAGTGAGATTTCTCTGAGTTGGAGTTGGGACCATTCTCACATTCCACCATGTAGCTCATTCAGGTGGGTTTCATGTAAGTTGCCTCTAAGTAAAATTACTGAGGATAGTTTTCTTGGACCCTGTGATATTCCATGAACAACACAGTAGCCAGTTTTAAAAGCCACTAAATCAAAGAAGCTCCCTTGGTTTGGGACACACTCATTCAGATAGACTTAATCTTAGGGAGATTGACCAAGGGGGTTTGCTGTCTTTTGATCCCCTAGAGAATGCAGCATTAAGCCACAGGATAGTACCTGCTTGGCTTCTTCTCCCCACCTGTGGTTTGTGGTCTTCATTCATCCAGATGGGCCTCAACCAGGGAGGGGCCCTCTTGATGAGATTAATTGCCTTAAAAAGGAGGAAGAAAGATCCTTCTCTCTCTTTCTCTGTCTGGCTCTGTGTGTTTGTATGTACATGCACTGAGGAAAGATCATATGAGAACATAGCAAGAAGGTAGACATCTGCAAGCCAGGAAGAGAGCCCTCACCAGCAACGATATTGGCCAGCACCTTGATCTTGAAGTTCCCAGCAGGAGAGAACCCACTCTCGCAAACGCTTTTCATAAGGGCATCAATTAATTCATAATTGACCTTCGGGGACACCTCAAAAGGGTGGCATCAGTACCTCCAGCTAAGCTTCCACCAGCACTTGAGAAGAAAAGAGGTGTGTTTCCCCACTTCTGATTATTTCTCAGAGTGAAGATTGAGGCTCAGTGAGCCACCTACTATAACCCCTTACCTCCCCGGACAGGCGTAGGACTGGTATCCTATCACCATTATCTTACCTCATTTAAGGCATGGAGGAGTGTGTTTTTGCTTTTAATAGAAACAGAAAGGCAAGCAAGCATAATTTTGAAACAAAGAATGACTTATCATAAAGATCTTCAGACATTACACATTCTCTTCCTTTGTGAAAAATTCATAGCTTTTCTTCTGGG
Organism: Cebus imitator; assembly: GCF_001604975.1. NCBI lineage: Eukaryota > Metazoa > Chordata > Mammalia > Primates > Cebidae > Cebus > Cebus imitator. Next base: position 1,876,421 of record NW_016107679.1, on the reverse strand, counting down.
AGGAAATTCTTGTTGCATATTGCTTAAAAGCAGTAGTCAATAGTCAATTTAATAATGTTTCAGGTTGCCAAGAGAAACGAAAGACATATTACATGGTGATGTCATAGAATCCCAGCATGTTTCCAAAGATATCCCTTAAACTTGTTCCAATCACCAAATCTGTATTTCCTAGATAAGTTATATTCTCCTCTTTTTTTGTTATAAACAATTATTTGTTGTGCATCCTCCATATGTAGAACACTGTGGGTGAAATGAAGGCACTGAATGTGCAATCCCTGCCCTCAAATGTTAAAGGGGTACATCTTAGTTTGTTTCGCGCTGGTATAACAGGACATCACAGATTGGGCAATTTATAAAGAAAATAAATTTATTTCCTCACGGCTCAGGATGCTGAAAAGTCCAAGATCAAGGCACCAGCATGTGATGTGGGCCTTAGTACTGTGTCCTCACATGATGAAAGGTGGAAGGGCTAAGAGAGATGAACCCCATGTCTTCACATGGCAGAAGAGCAGGAGAGAACCCACTCTCACAAACACTTTTTATAAGGGCATTAATTAATTCATAAGGACAGACCCCTCGTGACCTAAACACTTCCTAAAAGACCCCACTTCCCAACACCACTGTGCTGGGAATCAAGTTTCCAACACATGAATTTGGGGAACACATTCAAACCATACAAGGGCATATGGGTGTGAAGTTGACTGCAAGTAAAAATGAGTAAATGGTGGGAAGATTGGGGAGGCTGCTGCCCACCCCTTCTTTCAACGGAGACTCTGATTTTCAACAACACAAGAGGCTAGCTCTGGGTTATGGCAACAGAGTAGGAATATCATCAGAAATAGTAAGAAATATGCATAACTTGCTCTGAACCAGCCACGGTCTCAGGCAATCTCATAACCATCTGATGCCAGAGCAATTCTTTCCCTCTATATTTTACAGATTAGGATGTGAAGGCATGGAGATTTTTAGAACTGTCTGAGGCCTCATATGTATAAAGTGAAGAATCAGAATTCAAACTGAGGGATCCAGCTTCTGATCTCCTACCTTTGTTTTCCAGGACAAATTAAAGATGTCATGAATATTTTCAAGTGTGGCTCTATCCAATAGAAATATAATGTGAGCTACATAGTAATTTCAAGCACACTAATAACCATATTAAAAAGTAATAAATACTGAAGTTAATTTTAATAATGTTTTATTTAACTGAAGACATCTATTTTCATTTCTACATGTAGTCAACATTTTAAAACAACTGAGATATTTTATATTCATTTCTCTATCCTTAGTCTTCCTAATCTGCTGTTTATTTAATACTCACATCTCGATTTGAACTAGCCACATGCCAAGTACTCAGTAGCCACATGTGGCTGGTGAACAGCACAACTCTGGTGCATAATGAGAGCAGTGAGATAGCAAGAATGCTGATTTGACACAGAGAGAGAGAGGGAAAGAGATAACACAGATTTCGATCCAAATAGAACAGGAAGAATAACGCAGACTTAAATAATCTTTTGATGCTTGTTTTCATCCTTGAGCAATAAATGACAAATTCTATCTATAGAGCATAATCGTAGACTCTGTGTCCCAGAAGACATCAACCTTAGATGATTAGAGATCACAACCTTCAAGCTTCTAGTTACTACATCTTAACAAGATTCCCTTTGATAACATCTGGCTTACACGTACCCTAGCTGCCTTAAATTGAAGGAGAGGCCTGAGACAGTAATAGTTAATTCACGGATAGCCTAAATGCTTCCTGCCCTTCCAATTTTTCAGATTAATAAAAATGTGAATTAAATTCAAGAAATTCCCCTCTACTAAGTTTTATTCAGGGTTTCAAGGTTCACACCCAGGCAGAAAACTTCCTTTTTTGCCAGCAATTGTCCCTATCCCTTAGCTGAGATCTTGAGCTACTTAAAGAGGAGAAGGAATGAAAAAAAGAAAATTCTGATTAATTTCTATTCTTGTGTCACTACAACTATATTCTCTAGAATAAGAAATAAATCTTATAGTGCATGACCTGGCAGGTTCAGTCACAAACGCCCAGGAAAAACTAAGCTGAAATATCATCTCTCGCTGCTTGGGTGTTGCTCTTGAGTTTAACCTTCACTTAAGTTATTGTACTTAAATGGTATTGCCAAGGAAACACATTCTTAAACAAGATAAGGGATGGGTTAAGGTTTTTCCAATTTCAGTTCTCACCTAGAATAAAGCTATTCTGCCTCTCATCAAACCCACCCTCAAATCCGTCACTCACCCTAAAATACAAGTCATTCAGCAGTGCTCTGTTCTCAAACTTTACTTAGTAGCAGAACCCCCTAAAAATCACAGTGTTCTTCTTGGAATATCATGAAAAGTTACCATAATGATTCTGTATTAGATCAGATACCATCTTATGTTCTAATATAGATAAACAATAGCATACACCAAGAGCATGATAAGATTTGAATGGAGAAAATGTTACGATTAATACTATCCCAGCCTTTTACTTGACATTTTTACCAGAATAGATGAAAACAGTCATATCCAAACGAGTAACAGAACCCTCTGAGCATGAGTTTTTTTCCTGGCACCTTAACTTGCAAACTGATCAGTCACAGAGTCAGCCCTTTTACATGAACTTTACCTTTCAGTAGGATCCAAGACTCTATGTTTGGCAATGGAGAAGTGATGTCAAGTCTCAGGCACCAGGAGAAGAGGATAGTTTTGGACTTGTGGTCTGTGGTTAGTCCCAGAATCACAGTGTAAGCAAGGAGAGGCATGTGACTAACAGCCAATGCCGCCATTCCTGAGAGCAAATCCTCCAGAGTTCATCTCATCCAGATGGTTCCACTGAATCCTGTTGGCACTCCAGTGACTGAGAGGACCCAGCAGGAGTGAGGGGAGAGGGAAGAGGAAGATCAATACACAAGTACAGCAGAGACCAGGAAAACCATGGTCCCAGATATTTCAAAGGCCCTGGCAATGCAATTTCTCACTCCCAGGGCAGCTTCTACACAGCCATGGCTTGTGTGCCAGAGCCTTCACATCAAGGCCCTTGCCGACAGCCAGAGCAGCAAAAGCCAAAACTGCATTGATTGAAAGGTGGTTGACCATAGCTCATTCTTTTCAAACACTTTATTATGGAAAATGTCAAACGTAAGCCGAAGAGAACACTACAGTGAGCTCCATTACGCATCATGCAGCTTCACACTTGTCAATCTATATCCCCATTCACTTTCCTCAAACAAACACTGCATTACTTTGAAACAAATTCCAAACTTTATAGTATTTCATATCTAAACATATCAATCTGTAGCTATAAAGTTTTTAAAAAATATAACCATTATCATATTTGAAAAAGTGAGTAATTCCTCGGTATCATCCAGTATTCAGACAGTGTTCAACTGTGTCTTATTATCTTATATATTTTTAAGTAGTTGGCTTAAGTTAGAATCCAAAAAAGTCCATATATCATATTTCATTTCTATGTCCCAACATTTCCTTTAAACAGAAAGCGTTGATTATACTTAGGTTCAATTCTTTTGGCAGGAAGACTTCATAGGTGGTGCTGTTTATTTCCTATTACATCACATCAGGAGGTACCTAATGCCTGATATTAATATTGATCAAGGAGTCCAGGTGTCACCAGCCTGCTCATCCATTATAAAATTTCCTATCAGCTTTACAACTGAAGGTCTTAGCAGGCATTGATGTTAAGTGCCTAGATCAATTATATCATTAAGAATTGAAATGTTGGGCTGGATGCAGTGGCTCATGCCTGTAATCCCAGCACTTTCGGAGGCCAAGGTGGGTGGATCACCTGAGGTCAGGAGTTGAAGACCAGCCTGGCCAACATGGCAAAACCCCGTCTCTACTAAAAATACAAAAATTAGCCAGGCGTGGTGGTGCATGCCTGTAATCCCAGCTACTTGGGAGGCTGAAGCAGGAGAATCACTTGAACCTGGGAGGAGGACGTTGCAGTGAGCCACTGCACTCCAGCCTGGGTGAGAAGAGCAAAACTGTGTCTCAAAAAAAGAAAAAAAGAATTGAAATGTTAATATTTTAAACCTATCCTTCTCCTTTCATTAACCAGAATTTTTCTATAAAGAAAAACTTTCAGCAAATATTTGTTTGCTCTGAGGTACATGTAACGTAGGAACAACAAGTTGAAGACTGGATTCTGTGCTGTTATTTATCTTTCTTCAGAATCATAGTTTAGCTGTCTAGTATCTTTCAGAGGTGGCCAATTATTTTTATATGATTACAAATTCATGCATATTTATATCTTACATGTATCATTCACAGTTCTATTCCTTTTGATTTTCAAACTGTTCCATCTTTGGCCAGCGGGAGTTCTTCAAACCAGCTTCAGAATCTTTCTAATATAATCTCCATTATCTCAATGTTTTCCTTGCTTTCTGATATGACAAGATTTTCCAGGTTTACCTTGCACAGTTGCTCTCCCAAGCATGGAATTCACTATTTCCACCACAAACTTAGGTTTCATTTTCTGGGTGTTTGTATTTACAGACCACAATCTGGGTGCTCCATTAATGGTCTACTCCAGGCCTTTTTAGTAGAAATTGCTGGGAAATATTTATTAGAAAATATATCAAAAATTTATACTGATATTTACAATTCAAATTTAGAATTACAGAGCTTTAATTTACCTTCTTTGATTTTACCATGGTATGTGTTTCTCTTGTGTTGAAAAATCTTGGTTCCTAATGACATTAACAATTTAAATTTCATTGCAGTTCTTCTCTTTAGGATAGACATATCCCACAAGAGATTGTCCAAATTACTGAGTTTTTAATGTCATTCTAAATAATTCCTCTTGATACAGTTAAACCACCTACATAATACACAATTAAGTTTATGTAGTTTTTTTAATTTCTAAAAATTGATTTCTTAATTTACATGATTTTAAAGCCAATTCTACAAAACAACACACAGAGGTACTTCTATTAGTTTATATTTTATGTTTACATATGTATTTCCCCCTTTTACAGATACATAGAAAACCCTGCACCTTGATTTTATCACTTAAAAATATATCCTGAAGATCGTATTAGACCAATATGCAGAACTATTCCTCCTTGCTTTACCAGTTGCATGGTGTTCCATTGTGTAGGACCACCATACCCCAGCAGATTATTTTAGCTATGGAAGGCCAGAGAGCTACAGCTTCATTCATAAGGCTAGAAACACAAGAGAAACATGCAATCAGAAACCTCAAAACAAGTTTCTCCCCATTTTTTTTTCCTCCTTTGTTGTCACTGTGTAGCATGCACTTTACAATTTCTACCCAGCAACCCAAGTCCTGGCTGCCTTCAGGGTTTACCTCTCCCATTCATAGTTCTGTGCCTCAGAGGAAGCTGACCCCATATCTAGCTCTGAGGATAAATCTGGGTTATCTAAGGCCAATTCCAATCCCCTTGGAAGGGATTAGTTCAGAAATGATTGTGTTTCTAGCCAATGAGACACAGAAAAATCTTTCTAGAAATTTTCTTGAAAAAGATACTTCACTCCTAAGGGAGCTACTGGAATAGAAAACATTTCTTCTGTATATTGAAATATATGGATGTGACTCCTGGAGTTTCTGCAGTCATCTTGCTGTCACCCTAGAGATGAAACCAACCCAGAAGAGAGCAGAGAGAAGTGAAAGAAATTGCATCCTTGATGACATGCTGCCCCAATGAATCAACCAACCCTGAAAATACCCTACTTCTGAGCCTTCCCATATGTCAGATAATAATTTCCTTCTTGGTTAGTACCATCTGAGATGATGCTTTCTACTGCTTAAGGCTGAGCCCTGAATGATACACATGCACAAATTTAGAAAATAATTGATTATTATATAAGCCACTAATTGTTCCTTCCTCCCCACATTCCCTTGTTTGGTTCACCTCCCTTGAGTACATTTGGGGAAGGGAGTTTGCAGGGGCTCTTACACTCACTTCCCTAATGGGTCTACACCTCAGCTTGTTTCTCTGCTACCACTTGACTTGGACTCACTCCGAGCTCTGGCCCAAGTTTCTAAGTCTTTTCCCTGCTGGTCGCTGCCTGGGAACTCCCAGCCATGAATGTCCTCTCCCTTCTCTCCTCCAAAGCAGCAGTGCTAATCTCTGAGTATCAAACTTTTATTGAAGTTTTGGGGTTAACAGCAACATATGCAAAAACAACTTCACACTGAATGTCAGCCATTCCTGTTCCAAGGAGTCCACTGCTCATTTCCTCCACACGGAATTTATCACTGACTACATTCCTTCAGAGATCCTAGTTTCCCACTGTGTTACTGAGCCTCCCTCTCTTTCTCTCCCTACAGTACCAACCTTCTTCTCTTCCAGGTCCTCCTGCCATCTCAAGGTGCTAATGGACCACTCCAAAACGCCTGTTACTTTACTCCACAGAAAAGTTACCCTGTCTTTGTTTAAACTTCTATCCCAGTGATGCCCATATACCTTTCTTTAAACATCAAACAAGCTTGTGAAGGCATTTTCCTAAACAAAAGAATAATTTTTGCCTCTGAAAGAGGAACTCTGACTTCCTCTTAGGTCAATCTGCTCAAATTCAGCCAGCTCTTAAAACATCATTGGTTTTTCACCATGGCACGTATATACCTATGTAACAAACCTGTACATTCTGCACATGTACCCAGAACTTAAAGCATAATATATATATATATATATATATATATATATATATATAAATATATATATATAAATCATTGGTTTTCTTGTAATACTAAAAATGGGAATAATGGTACCTATCTTGCAGCATTTGCTAGAAAGCTTTATCAGTGTGTAAGCTTGGCAAAAATATTTTAACTCTGTGCCTTGTTATTCTTCTTATCTGCAAAATGAAGATAAATAATACCTACATTGTATCTCATAAAGTTTTTGTGATGATTAGAGGAATGAATACATGCAAAGAGCTTTGATCAATGCCAGGTATATAGTAAGTACCCAACAAATGTTAACAGCTGCTGCTGCTGCTTCTATTATTTGATCAAACACCTTTGATCTAAAAAAGGTTGTTTGGACATGCTGGGATGGGGAGATAAGAGCGCCTATGACACACAGTTACTGTGAGGACTGAATGATATAGATGACCTGGAAGAGCACCTGACATACTGGTGACAAGTAAAGGCAGGCTCTTAATGCTAGGGGATTAGTAACAGTGAAATAGTGTATGTAAAGTCCTGAACAAGGTAGAAGATCAATAATATGAGATACTATCATTTTGCTTCTCAGGGAGGTTGTGGATGATGTTAGAGACTGAGGCAGGCTTAGGGCAGCTGTGTTTTTTAAAATCCTGGCAAGAGGCCTCGTTCTAATTCCTGTATCATGTGTTATTGTTGTTACCCTTATTAGTATTATCAGCAGAAGTAGCAGTAATGTGGTGTGATGGCTGAGCAGCAGATTATGCCAGGTGTTGTGTTCATATTCTGGGGGCAAATAGAGAGTGATGTAGCCCAGAGCTTGCTTATAAGGTGCAAGCAAGGAGGAAAGGCTCCGGGGTTCATTGCACACTCTCAGTCCTTATTTATCCTACCTTGATTGCCAGTAAGGACTAAGCCAGCCTTTAAGAGAGTTTGCTTAAGGTCAGCTTTCATTCAAGAAATTGGCACCCTACTAACAATGAGGGTCAGCAGGAGGTTGACAGCATGAAGCCTCCTACGCAGGAGAGCTTCCCCATGCTACAGGAATGATAAGAAAACAGCACACCAGCCTTTTGTTCTGTTCCTTCCCCAGTTTTTCCTAGATCCAAATGAGCCAGCAAGCCCCACCAGCCACCCCAGGAGTTTAGAATAAACAGGGAAGTAAGAAAGCCAGAAAACAGCTTAGCCTTGAGCCTAGACACCAGACATTACCAAAGACATGGGGTCAAGGTGACTGGAGGTATTACAGTCCCTCAGGAGCAATAACAGGATGTCGGGGAACCAGAGAGAGAGATGCTCTCTGTCCTTCCTGTGTAAGTGCTGAATTAGACAATTTTTATGACATTTCCATGGAGATTTACAAATTCAACCTGTGCAGATTAAGCAGGCAACAGCAGCAGATGCACACAGGTGAGGGCCTAAGCAGCAGGGGAGACTGAGTGGGGGCCAATCACAGGCCACCTGTCTGATTTGGTGAGGCAGAGCCAAGCCGGGCCCCAGACCCACGGTGCGGGTATCAGGTTGTCTGGGTAACACACCATGGACACAGTGGATACTGGCCATGGGAGGCCTCTCTGAACATGAGGCTGGGATGATTCAGCCTCCAAATAGCAGAAAGTAAAACATCAAGAACTTGGGTCAACTAAACACTGAAAATTGGAGAAGATCCCTTGAGCTGTCTGCCCAGAATCTCAAAGGCTCCTCTCTTAAAAACAAAGAACCTATGGAGGTAGTTTGCCTCAGGAGTTTCTCAGTCCTTTTGCCAAAAATAGACACAGGAGGAAAGGGAGAGAAAAACCTGATGCAAGGAAACCAGCTACTCAACAGACTGACCATTTTGCTTTAATAGAAGCCGCTAAGAAAGAAACTAATTAAATGCACCTGCACTAAAATGATTACATGGCTATTATCTGCCCACTCAGAGAAAGAGAACCATGAAGTTCAAACCACAGCAAGCAGCAGGCTTAATTGTCTTCCGTAAGAAATGGCTTTTGTTTTGCCCAGTGCTCCATCAAAAACACTAAGTGTTAATGTACCCTGTATAATCTATCTGGCCAGCTAACTAGTTTAATCCATCACACACTATGTGAAAGAATACAAGCAGGTTGGTAGTGACAAGTTAATAGTCGAGGCAGGAAATAAAATGGAGAAATGCACTTTGATTGATGGTGCAGAACTATTAGGTGCTACTATGGATGGACTCTGTCTGATTTTATATAGTGGCCAATCAAAGCAAAATAGATCCAGTAATTTAAAACTTTAAAAACGTCCCCTCAATTAAAAATTTAAAAGGCCAGTGGATGTATTGCATTCCTACTGAACAATAAACGTTTAATTACAGCCAACTCTCCAATATCTACAAGCGGATCTACCATAACAAATCTCAATCTCTCCTCCTCATTGCCCTGATTATCTGCTCTGCCAGCCCAAACTGCTTAGTTACCAAAATCTCTGCTTTGCCTCTATGTACAATCTCACAGCAAGGGTAGCTGCACGAAAGAGATGGAGCATTTTAAACCAAACATTTGGTTACCTTCTTTGTCTGCAGAGACTATGGGAGAATAAGATACACCAATCTTAGAAGATCAGAGAGATCTACTTAAGCTGATGTCTTACCACAGTCTAAAAATAACACTATCCATGTTTAAGACCATGGGAGAAAATTCAGAAGTCTCACAGAAAAGCAGGATGGGAAACATACATTGCTCTCCAGCACTTCTTATTGTTCAATAGAGTGGGGCATGGCAGGTTCCACTGAACATCATAAGTAAAGCTGCTGCCCTCTTGGTCTGTTTGGTGGCTATAGAACACAAATGGCCAATACTCTTATAAATAAGTCCTCACATATTAGAATATGTGGTTGTCTAGGAATTTATTCTAGCAATAGAATCTTTCTCTTCCTCTCTTTCTGTCTCTCTCCCTGTCCCTTTCATACACACATATGTGATGTACATACAAGAAGAATCATTGTGGTATCATTGCAACAACAAAATATTAGAAACAACCTAGTATGTCCATAAAAAGAGGACTGGTTAAATAATGTATGGTACAACCAGCAATGGGATTCTAGCAGATGTTAAAAAAGGAGAAAGAAATAACAAAGATCTCTCCATGCTAATATGAAATTATCTCCAAGTCATTTTGCCAAGGTTTTTTTTAAAAAGATCAAAGTGCAGAAGACTGTATATACTATAATACCAGTTGTATTTAAAAAGTGCAGCTACCTACACACATGCATACACATGCTTGCTTACATATGCACAAAATACCTCTCAAAAAACAACATAAGGGCCTCATAACCTTGGTTGCCTCTAAGGCAGGAAACTGAGTAGATGGGGACAGGGATGCAGACACTTATTTTCATTATACATTTTCAAACCTTTTGCATTTTGAACGTGTGAATATATTACCTACTGAAAGGCAAAGAAATTGCCTAGTTAGCCCCCTTAATCTCTGCTCCCTGCTCTCACATCGCTTGTTTCCCATCAGTGTAGTCACTCCAGCTTCTCTGTGTGCAAGCACACTATGATCCACAGGTTATTCTTCTGTAACCTTTGTTTCTGTCTTGTCGATCTGCACCAGGAATCACTTCTCATTAAAGAGATACCTCCATTAACATTTTTCTGTACCTCTCAGATCCAACTTGACAGTTTAATACCAAATCATCCAGCAATTGTTTTAATGATGTCCATCTGAAGGTCCAGAAATATCTATTCCTCCGCAGAGCCTCAGCTTAGCAGAGATTTTATGTCACTGAACTTTGGAGTATAACTTATTTACTCACTATAAAATACAGTCGATTCCTTCTCCCAAAAGTAACTTCAGAGCCTTGTAACAGCCTTACAAAGCTGCAAACTTGTTGTTTCCATCTTGGATTCTCACACTCCATCCCAAAGCCCCTAAGTTCACTCAGTCCACAGAGGAGTTGTCTTGATCAAACTCCAGGCCATTTCTGCTATCCCTTCCCACCGCCACAAAGCATCACAGACTAGGACCAGTCCTGCCAGTTCCAACCGAGCTTTGAAAGCTATAGTGATGCCTAGTGATGTAGTGATGCCTTTGTGTACTGTAGTGAGATACTAGAGCTCCCACTCTACACTCATTTGGTGCAAAATTATTGTGGATTTTACCATTACTTTTAATAGCAAAAACTGCACTAATTTTTGCACCAACCTAATATTTGCTCTTATTATCCAGCTCGGGACATACTGCCAGAGGTCTCCCAAACAGGACACATGCTCATCAGCTCTGCTCACCACCTGAGACTTCCTTGGAGGAGTTCCTTTTGTGCCTGCCTGTCTTCTGCCAATTGATCTACCCAACAGGTTTTCTTAACATCATCTCAGGAAGCAGGGATTAGGGTTTCAACCCCTCCTACCCCGAAAGCTCTTGAATCAGGCGAATCCTCCACAAGGATCAGCTCTGTATGCTTGGCAGCCCCACTGAAGCTGCCCAGGCATTCAGAGCTCCCCCCTGCAAGGACGCTTTATTCACTTTCAGTTTGCGTAACGGAGAGGGCTCATGCAAATTACTGTTTCTTGAATAAGGAAAGGCATATACAAGGTGGTTTGCTGTTTCTACCCTCAGATGCAGCAGAGGGTGACAAAAGCCCTAACTCTCACCCAATCCCACCCCAGATACCCCACTTAACCCCCACTTACGCGGACATCATTTTTAAAAAGCAATTGTTTGGATCACCGAATTCATGATGTCATAGCCCATGATGAAAAAAAAAATATTCATCATAGGTCATTGACAGTATTGAGTCAGACTTTGAATTTTGAAATTCAAAGAAGTATCAAGAACATGCTGGTCTACTACACTGATCTTCATATCAGGACAGCTTGAATCATTCAGTAGTCAGAGTGGTAGCGTAGAAACAGCATGAGTTTGGGAGTCCGACAGAACTGTTTGAAAATTTTTAATTCATTCGCTACAACCTCAAACTGCTTAATCCACATGAACTCCCATTTGCTCACCTGTAAACTGGAGCTCGTTCTGAGGAATAAAATGATTCAAAGTCTATAAAACACCTACTCTTATGTCACAGGCACTCACATTAGTTCATTTCCCTTAAAAACCCACCATCTACAAGGCCCATGTAATAAACTCTAAATTGGATTATATTAGAGGGATTTCATCCATTTGAAATGACTGTGCTATTCAAGACACTGTGACAGGACTGCAGGAGACTCAGAGATGAAAAGGATACCGTGGCAAGCTGCTGGCTGACTGACCCAATGACAGTCACTCTCAACCACTTTCCACCTTCACACCATCCACTGTTAAAAGAGTTAAATACCCACTTTACCAGGCTTCACTTCAATGGGAAGTAGCCAGGTGCATGGCTCTCGCCAAGGAGATGGTAAGTCAAAAGTCTACTAGCAGGCTTTTAAGAATCAAAAGGAATAGAAATGGCTGCTGCTCCCCTCCCTCTTCTTTCCTGCCCTTAATGGGAATGGCTGGAGGGTCAGCAGCCTTCTTGCAACAATGAAGCAACAACCATGAGGAAAAGACCAAGAGAACAGCAATGAAACTTGCCCTGAGGCTGGGCATGGTAGCTCATGCCTGTTATCCCAGCACTTTGGGAGGCTGAGAAGGGGGATCACTTGAGGCCAGGAGTTCAAGACCAACCTGGCCAACATGGCAAAACCCTTTCTGTACCAAAAATACAAAAAAATAAGCCAGGTGTAGTGGCACTCACCTATAATCCCAGCTACTTGGGAGGCTGAGCCACAAGAATCTCTTGAACCTGGGAGGCAGAGGTTGCAGTGAGCCACGATCATGCGGCTACACTCCAGCCTTGGTGAAGGAGTGAAGCTCTGTCTCAAAAAAAAGAAAAGAAACTTGCCCTGTTAACATTAAGCCACCAAGCCAACCCCAGAAGTTTTCTACCTCTAGAATTCTTTTTCTAAGAAATAATCCAACCCCTATTTGTTTCAACCTCTCAGCAAAGTTTTCTGCTACTTGTTGCTAAACACAATCTTAAAAGACACAAAAGCTGCCTCAAGAAATCCATATTCTAGTGGTAGAATAAGATATGTTTTCAAATTTCAGAAATACAAAATAGGAGTTATAAGCATGGCTTGACAGAGTATAATAAATTATATACAAGTCACACCACATTTGCCCAAATATTTTAGGGAATGATGGTAGAGACATTGTATATTTAAGTGTAGTACTTTATTCCATAGTCAGCATTCTAAAATATAAGTACATTATTGCATATAGCTGAGCTCCTCAGGAAATACAAATGAAAGACACATTGCTTGGAGAATATCCAATTTTGCATATACTTCTCTTTTCAGATGTATAAAAACCATAAAGCAAAAGGATTTAGAAGAACTGCGGAGAATCTGACAATGCCTAAGGTTATAAAAAGTCAAGTTTCCAAATTTATGTCACAACATGCATTCCGTTTGCTAGTTTGCCAAGCATTTCTTTGTAAACACTACATAGGTATGATAAAGGTTTCTATTTACCTAGCACTATCGATAGAGCAAATACATAAATTGAATAGGCTGCAGATATCTTTACTTACTGAATTTTTCTATTGCTATTATGTCACGTTGAGTTTAAGTGAAAAGTTTAGAGGGTATAGTATGTTTTGCATAGACTGTATCAGAAGACAGCTAATATAGCTGAGCTCCTCAGGAAATACAAATGAAAGACACATTTCATTTGTGCTGGTAACATAATATCTGAAATACAGGCATATTTTTCCAGTGATTTACTGCAGAATTCTTATAACGATGGGACTCTAACATAAGTCTCATGCTTTAAAACATTTCAATTGAGTTTGCATCCAAAATGGCATTGTATTACCATCAGAGACCTCACTAGGTCCAGAGGCGACACAGCTGGCAGTCTATGAATGATAATTTAAAAATCATTGAGTTATCCTCAAAACACTAAAGCTCTAGTGCTGACTTGGGACACTGCTATCTGTGCACCTTCCGAGATGTCACTTAACCTCTCTGAGCACCGATCTTCTCATTGGTAAAATTTCGAGATTAACACTTACCTCACAAGGTCATTCGAACTGTCAAATAAGAAAAAATGTAGCGCCTATGCCTTTTAAACTATAAAGTATGCCACAAATGTAGGGCAAGAACCCTTCTAGTTCCATGACTGAATCAGAACAATCCTGAGATGTTTGTTAAGTTTCCTATGCTGCCAGTTAGTCTAAAAATTGCAAAGAGTATAGTCTTTTCCAGGAAATCTGTGCTTCTCTGTTCAATGAAGTTTCAAAAACATAGGAGGTAGGAAATCTATATGTTTTTTATTTATGTATTTATTGAGTGCTGACAATTGTAATACCATACCAGAGCCCAAGGGCATAAGGGTTAGTAAGATATACTTGCCTGACCTCCAGATGTCCAGCGTTTTACAGGAAATATTAACCACAGGCGCATGTAGATTACGATAAACCATGATATAGATTAGTAATCAAAGGTGTTCAGGCAGTTGGTAGTCTTTAAAAGGAGATGAACGGAACACTTTGAGTCTCTTAATTACAATCTGAGAGATCTGGGGAACCAGAGGGAGGAAGAAGAGCTGGATAAAGACAAATTTCCTCTGTGTCACAGTTTGCTTGGAACCTGCTGTTCAAGCAAGGCTTCTTCAGGAGCTCATTTCAAGAGCTACTTTGGAGCTCCTTATGTGATGTGTGGTCTTGGTCTGCTGAATCCCTGATGGCAATAAACTCTATTAAAAGAGACCATAAATGATGAATTGAAATAAAATCCTTACCCAGTTTTGATTGATGTGTTCTTCACTTTAAGAAATATTTCTGTGATTCTGTGGTCCTTGTGGCCTGAGGTTAGGACTGGATAGCATGTTCCTCCCAGTCCTGAGCTTGAATCTTTTGCCTCAACACAACCACATTCTGCTGACTGGAAAAGCGCTTCCTGGCACCAGTGTTAAACTGTCAGTACCACAAGAGTTTTGTAAGAAATCAAAGCAGATTTTATTCACTCAATAAACATTTCCTAAGGGGCTATTAGACCCCAGGCATTAGCTGAGATATTGTCTTTGCCTTCAAAGTCCTTATAATCTGGAAAGAGTGACAGCCACAGGGTTAAACCGCCCCCAATAAAATGCTAAAGAGGCCATAAAACAAGGTGCAGTAGAGGCATGAGGTATATAGAATCGGGTTCTTCCAGAAGTTCAGAAAACTCAGGGAAGGTATGAGTGTTGAAATAGGAGCAGGTATTCACCAAACAAAGATGCAAACCTGTGGAACAATGGGGTGTGTTCCATGAACGACAACCATTTTCATAGCTAGAGCATGAGCTGTGACAGGCCGCGAGGTGGGAGCCAACATCAAGGAAAAATTAGACTAAAAAACCTTCTGGTGCCACACTAAGGACTTAAACTCGGTGGGGCTCTCTAGTTTTCATGTGGTTTTAACATCAGGTGACTATTGAGGAGTGTGGCAGGCCTGTGCCTGCCACAGAATTGCGGCTGACTGCTCACTATAGCAGAACATTTCCAAGCTTTCACTGCATTTCACACCTAAGATTCAGAGACCATATCAAAAAGAGCAAAATTGAGATCACTGATTAGATCTCCAAGCCCTGAAGGGATGGGTCTTATTTTTTTTTTTTTTTTTTTGAAATGGAGTTTTGTTCTTGTTGCCCAGACTAGAGTGCAATGGTATAATCTCAGCTCACCCCAACCTCCACCTCCCAGGTTCAAGTGATTCTCCTGCCTCAGCCTCCCGAGTAGCTAGGATTACAAGCATGTGGCACTATGCCTGGCTAATTTTGTATTTTTAGTAGAGACGGGGTTTCTCCATGTTGGTCAGGCTGGTCCTGAACTTCTGATCTCAGGTGATCCCCTCACCTCGGCCTCCCAAAGTTCTGGGATTATAGGCATGAGCCATCGCACCCGGCCAGGAATGACTTTTAAAGTGCTCACATGTCCCAGAAATAGGCAAAGATAAAGCACCTTCCCAGCTGTTCCCCAGTCCAGGAACTTCTCCTGGTAACTGATAGGAGTTCAACAGAATCAATCAAGAGTTCAGTGCAAAAGGCACTGCTGCTGGACTCACGCTGCAGACTCAGCCATCCCACAGATCACAGAGGAAACTGGAGACTACGCCAAGTGACTTCGAAGTCATTAGCTTCTCTGAAAGAGAAGAACAACTTGAAAAAAAACAGTTCTTGAAAAAAAGCATTCACTCCTTTCACGGCAATCTTTCACCAGAGCTCTCTAAAAGCAAAGTCCCTCCCACCCCCACATCAAAAAATTTAGTGCAAATATAGGGTAGGGGGCAAGTTCTGGCTAGGACTCTGCATGACGGTCTTTTTTGCTAAGTGGCTTGTAGGAACAGTAGGGAAGTGGCTAGTTGAATTGGACAGCAGAGCTTGCTGCTTTGTGGTGTGTGCTGGCCTCTAGTGGAGGCCCCACCCTCAGCCCAGTTCTCATTCAAAGACAATTAAGGTTGACCAGGCTTAAGAACATTTTATTAACAGTTACACTAATAGGTGGGGCTCTTTACTCTGCCAGTAAGTTAGGAGATAAGCTAACAGTCAAGGTAAGATAGATGATAGATAGATGACTGATAGATAGATAGATACATAGATAGATAGATCTTACAATACCTGTGTAGCAAGTATGAATTCCTTAGGCCACAAGCTAAGGTAAGGAAATAAATATATCTTTAAAAAGCAAATCAAAACCACAGTGAGATATTGTCTGACATCAGTCAGAATGGTCCTTATTAAAAAGTCAAAAAATCAACAGAAGCTAGAGAAAAGAGAACAAATGCTTGTATACTGTTGGTAAGAATGTAAATTAGTGCAGCTACTGTGGAAAGCCAGTGTTTTAAATCTCAAAGAACCTAAAACAGAACTACCATTCAACCCAGCATTCCCATTACTGGCTATGTACCCAAAAGAAAACAAATCGTTCTACCAAAGAGACACATGCACTTGCATCGCAGCACCATTCACAATGACAAAGATATGGAATCAAGCGAGGTGTCCCTCAATGGCAGATCAAAGAAAATGTGGTATACATACACCATGGAGTACTATACAGCCATAAAATGAATGAAATCACGTCCTTTGAAGCAACATGGATGTGAGTGAAGGTCACTATTCTAAACAAATTAACACAGGAACAGAAAACCAAATACCACATGCTCTCACTTTTAAGTGGAAGCTAAACATTGGGAACTAATGCACATAAAAAGGGCAGTCATGGAAACTGGGGACTCCAATGGGGAGAGGAAGGAAGAGGGGCAAGGGTTGAAAAACTACTAGTAATATGCTCATACCTGTGTGACAAGTTCATTTGTACCCAAAACCTCAGTATCCAGCAATATACCCAGGTAACAAACCTACACATGTACCCCTGAATCTAAAATAAAAGCTGGGGAGAAAAGAATTTTAAGTGCTAAAAAAAAATACATATATACATACATAAATACATACATACATAAAGTGCCTTTATTTTTATATCATTTCCATTTCAAGCCCCCTTTTCCTGTGGTAATAGAAGCTCCATCTTGGACCATTTAGGATAAATACTGAGGCAACCCAGAATGTTCAGTCTATGCTTTTGTCTGGAGGCTTTGCCCCACTGAGCAAGTTGTGCTCCTCTGATGAGAAGGTATCTCTTCCTCCGTCACCACCGCCTCTCCACAGAGGAGTCCCCTAGATGGATGTGCCTTGCCAACGGTGCCAGTAGCCTGTGTCTTTCTGCATCTGTCCTGGAGGTATCAAGCTCCCTATGTGGCCACTGCATCTGAGTTCTCTTCTGGTCCACTGGTCCTCTCTCGGACAGGCGAGAAGCCTTCCGTGAGGAGGCGTGGGGGCTTCTGGATGTTCTCTCATGCTACCCTAGGAGTATGGGAACATCAATGGGGCCATGTCAGGTTCTGTTTGCTGAGAGACATGCCATATGCCAAACTGGATGAGCCAAGAGACCCGAGAAGCAAAGCACCTTCCTGGAGTTCCACCTGAGAAGCAAGGCACACACCTGCTCTCCCCTAGCGCCCCCACTGAGCTGTGGGACATCAGTCACGGCCCCGCATCCAACTGTCCAGTTTCCCTCACGTCTCTGCTGCCTCCTGCCCAGGAGTCTCTCTCTGGGCTAGACAGGTGGTTAAAGCCGGCTCACCCTCCCCAGCCTCTTGTTTCTGGCACATACAAAGCCCAGGTTCCTATGGCACTAGAACTTCCCCCACCTCCACCTCTCACAACTCATTTTTGTCATGAGTTTCAAAATGCCAAGTACTGCTCTTGTTCTTTGAGATTCTCATCTGTTGCTCCCCTAAACCAAGGGCAGCCAGTAACTGAATGAAAAAAGGCCAAAAATCTCAAGAACTAGCTAAATAAAAACACCGCGTTGATATATCCAAGTATTATCCTGCCACGTTGGTTACTATCATGAAGCTAAAGATACAGGATGCCTCTGGGCCTGTTCCCACCCAGAAGAGGCCCAGCTCAGTCTCTCTCTCTCTCTCTCTCTCTCTCTCTCTTTCTCTCTCTCTCTCTCTCTCTCTCTCCTCTCCCCCTCTTCCTTGCAATGTGATTCAGAGGTGCAGGACTCTTCTGAGAAGAGGCACAACTACCACTTCTTATTCTCCTGCCAAGCAGCTAAGGGATGAAGCAACATGTGAACTGCCCCTAAAAATGCCTACGGTGGAAGGTTAGCAGAGCCAGCTCAGCTGTGGATCATACAGGGGAAGAGTAAAACCTCTCTGCTTTCTTCCTCCAGCTTAAACAAAAGATCGTTTCTGCGTGGCCTCCTCTAGATCACAAGAATTTTGCAAGCAGGTTTAAGCCCCAGAAGTTACTTTGTACAGAGGACATCAGGGAAGTCTTCGTGCAAGAGTTGGTATTTGACCTGAGTCTTAAAAGAAGTGAAGGATGAGCAGAGGGGATTCCAGGGAAGGATAAGAGTTGGGAACACATCATGGTCCAAGGGAAAGGGGGAAGTTAGAGACCCCGAAATTCCATTCACGGGTTATCAGGCAGATGGTGAAGCTCTTAACAGAACTTCTGTTCAGAAGCTCTCAGGCTTCTTGTTTGGCATTTATTGTAGGCAGCCATGTGTTATATTTTTTATGTATATATCTTGCCTTCTTGAAAAGAGATCACTCTTTATTCATTTACTTATTCATGTATCTTCTTTGCAACCTTAAAGGAAACAATCAACATACACTGTAATATCTGAAAATGTGTCACAAAAGGAATTCCTCAACCTGCTCACTGGCTTTTCTTCATTAAAGAAAATACTGCCAGAATTGTAGAATGCTATCCTCTTCTCAAATTACTTTTGAAAATCTTGCAGATTATGGAAAATTGACGTATTTCTCCCCTGCATATCTTAAGCTATAGTTTGGATATACTTAATATAACAAATCATTAGTGTTAATGATTTAACCTTCAAAATGTGATTTCAAACATTCAAAATAATATTTCTCAGAGTCCTTTGACTCATTTGCTATCTACCATGCCAACAAGGTAGTTTTCTTCTAACACGAAAAAAAGTATGACTCTGTACTTGTTGTAAATAGATTCTAAAAATTATTTGAGTCCAGCTGGAAATATAAATGTCTAACTGCCAAAGCACATCCTGATTCTATTTTTTGATAGCGTCACAAGACATACAAGAGAGGAGCAAACAGAAATGCCCTTTCATTTTGTCTGACACACACTCCCCTCAGTTTTTCTCTCATCATATCAAGAAATCCCCTCAGGCCGAGCTGAACGAAGGTCAGTTCAGCAGGGTATTGGACCAGGTTTGCTCCAAAAGTCCTGTCTTCCCATCTTCACCCATGATAGAATAAATGCCCATAACATGAGAGGCTTGCTCTTGTTTCTTGCAGGAAAGAAAGAAGGGCTTTTCTTGGTTTTATCCTCCTGCTCCTGCCTCTCTGTTGCACATGCTATCCATCAGACCACACACCAGAGCATCAGAAACTAGTACGGATTCTGTGCAGAGGAGTTCCTGAGAATTTGGATAAACAGCCCAGTGATTTCTGCATTTCGAGCAGCATTTTGAAATCCTAGCCTAAGGAAAGTTGGGAAAAAAAAAAAAAAAACTATTTGGAAGCACACACCTGACTCTGCTTATTTGAGAGTATCTGAAAAATTCTTAGTATCCTTGGGAAATATAATCATCTGTCTTTCCCAATGAAGGAGATTTGCCTACCTAGAATTTTAAAATCCAATACTTAAATTGTTCTGCAGATTTCTTTGCCTTTGCTCATTCCCACGTCGTCACCCCCACGTTTTCTTTCCCCAAACAGAGAAACGTAACACAGTTTATCCTCCTAAAAGCCAAAGGAACACAGCTACTCCCCACAATCTTTTGGACCAATCCATTCCTCTCAACCTGACAGAGACCTTGTTTTTCTCTGAATACCCTGAAATTAATACTGCCCATTCGTATTCTGGAGTCAGGGAAGCTTGTGGCCCAACCCAACAGCAAGTAGCACTAGAGAGTGAAGAGGCCCCAGCTCCCAGGAAGTAGCATCTGTTTTCACAGAATTGTCTCCTCTTCATTCATCCTAGAATCATAGCATTTTTAGAGGCACATCAGACCTGAGCAACATGGAGCCTGAGAGCTTCCCCACTTCCAGAACATCTCCCAGGTCCAGGAAGCTCAGATGTAAGACAGAGGTTGGGAAGATGGATCACCTGCATTGAAGTCATTTTTACAGCTCATTTGACCCCTGAGTACTTTGATTTCTGGCTATTTCGATTTCCAAACTTATTTCTTCCATTTCCTCTGGGGCTGACCTTCTCCAGCCCCGCATTCTATTTGTCCTGCTTTGCTAGCTCTCAGCTTTTATGCTCCATTTCCCAGATTCCACCCAGAATTTTCCTTCAAACTCATCCCCTCAGTGGACTCCTAACCTGCCAGTGAGCCCTGCCAGACAAACCATTTGGGATCATCCTGAAAACCCCCTACACCCCTGACTCAAGAGAGCTAGCCTCATGAATTGGTTGCTGGAAAGTCTAACCTCTTTCCTGCATAAATAGGAAATTGAAGCCAAAGGTCAAGTTCATGATGGAACAAGATCTAAATCTCGTATCCTGGCTCCAAATTGTGGGCTCATTCTTCTACACACATTTCAGGGTAAATCAATGAAATGACCGCTCTGCCTTAGTTTGATCTCAACCATTGGCCACCTTCATCCTTATCTCCCTGGCCTCCAAACTCTGTGCTTTTTTTTTTTTTTTCTAACCTCAGTACCACCTCTGGCCCCTGATGCGTTTGCAGTGGGTGGTCTTCTGGATGCCCCTCCTTTTCATGGGTCTGCAGCACACACACAGAACTATTCTAACATGGGAAGTACTTCAGGGAAGAATTGTTACCTTAAAAGCTTCCTTAGAATAAGGGGAATCAACCAACCAGAAAGCAGGGCATTGAAGGCTAACCTCTGGTCCAGGTACTATGAAAAGGAGGAGAAGGAAACCTGTATTTTTTGTGGATTTTCTTTGAGCCAGGCATTATGATCCATGTGTTATACATATAGCTAGCATCATATTTTGAGCCAAAGCCTTCCACTGCTCACTCCTAATGATTCAGACATGTCTAAAAAGGTTTGGCAAGCTAGTGGGACAGACTGCAAGGGTTGAAATAGAAACTGCTAGTTGCCTACCCAAACCCCTTCTCACTGTCTTCCTCAGTAAAGAACACATATTGTTGGATCCAACAATGTGTCCAGCTACAAGGCTTTTTCCAGCGTCTCTCTCAGTAAAGTGTAACCATGGAACTAAGTTCTGCCAATGAACGTGAGCCTTCTGAGAAGTCTCCTTAACAAAGTTGGAACAGCCCCTTCTCCTTCCTTCATTGTGTGTTGCCTGGAACTCAGATCTAATGGCTGGGACGGCCACCCCGACACCCTGAGAATAAGAGCTCCAGGTACAGCAGAGTAACAATCTAGAAGGAATCTGGTCCCTGATGACATCAAAAACTCACCAAACTGGACTGCCTGGCTCTAGACTTCTTTTACATAACAGAGAAATTTAAAGTATTGTTTTGGTTTTTTTTACATTAAATGCAACAAACCTAATCCCACTTAAAACAAAAACCACGCACTAAAAAGTAGAAGAACAAAATGATGAAAGGGGCCTCAGTCGCTGACACTATCATGAAGCTGCCCTGGTTTAACATTACTTGAGAGAAAAATAAAGCTTCTAGATTATTTAAGGCTTTCTGGAGGAGATGGGGTCTAAGTTAGAGTTTCCATCAGCATGAGGGAGACTCCTCTCTACTTGGGCTGGTCCTTGAGCCACCAAGTACTCCCTTTGGTTTCTATGGGGTTTTAATCGCCATGGTCAGTGCTACCTGGGATACTGGAGCATTCCTGCTGCCACAGATGTGGCCCAGTTGCTTGAGCCATCGCCCAACACCTGGCTTCCTACAGGAGTTTGTGAAAGTGCCTGCAACTCCCAAGCCTTAAGCTGGTGTTGGATGCAGGGGTTTCTCCAGGTCCTCTCTGTGAGAAAGGACAAGAAAGAGGCCAGGGGAAAGTAGAAATCCCTGTGCCCATCCCAGTGATTTACTGTAACCAACTCAAAACCGTGAGAGCAGAACACAAGCACAATTTAGGGCTCCATTCTCCCAACTTCTCACCCAGCTCTGGTCCTTTACAATGTTTACTGTGCAGCCATCTGTGAATATCTTTGTGAAACTGGTTAAAGCCTTTTATGAGACCCTAAACTTCTAGTTACACTAATTTCCCTCCCACGTGAATTAGGACTTGAGTAAACAAAAGGCAGACTCCAGGCTGGAGAGTGATTGTACCGTGTTAAATGGTGCTTTTAACAGGGCCAGCCCACAAATTTTTCCGTTCCCATCCCTGGGCATGCAGGCAGCGCCGAAGCCCATATAACGGACCCTTTATGTGGTACTTGGTTAGAAAAACGTATTGACAAAGAATCACAGACAAATCATAGCTGTGACCTTTAGTGCTGAAACAAGGTTTTCCTTGGGAGTGATTTAATTACCCATGCAGTTCGCTGGCTGCACACATTAGCAGACTCTGTCTTTCCAAAGGCCACGGCCAGGCCAGGCTGGTTTGCCTTTCCTGTGAATGTGTGCCCGAGTGCTGCTCCTGTAACGAGGCTCTGTTGTGCCATACAAGGATAAACAGCGCACGGCATCCAGCTGGACTCTGCCAGCCTGAACGATCGCTTCCCAGGCACCTGCTGCCCAAGCCGACCTTGGATCTAGCAGTGCCCCTGGCCTCACACTCGTTGTTCAGATGACTGATGCAGATGCTGGCGCCAGGCCCTATGGCCCACTGCAGCATGGCTGGACTTCAACTACCGGGTGTAGGAGCAGGGGTAGGGGGCTGGGGCTACGCTGTGCGGTGAAATGTGCTTGCCCTTGCCTCTGTCAATGCGCACTGCCTTCCCCTGGCCTGAGCTCTTCTTGATCTTGCATTTCTGAGAGCTTGAGGAAAGCAGAAACCAGACACAAAAAGCCATGGATTCTATGATTCTGTTTATATGAAACAGCCAGAAAAGGCAGCTCCATAGAGACAGAAAGCAGATTACTGGCTGCAATGGGCTGGGGCAGGGGGAACAAGGAGTGATGCTTCATGGGCTCAGAGCTTCTGTTTGGGCATTGCTCTTTTGTTTGTGACGGAAGGGTTCTAAGACTAGATAGTGGTGATGGTCGCACAACATTGTGAATGTCTACATGTCTCTGAACTGTATACCTTAAAATGGTTAAAACAGTATGTTTTATGTCACGCATAATTTACCACATTTTAAAAAACATGACCGAAGGATTGGGTTGCAAGGGGAGGAATTGGATATACTTACTCCCAAGACCCCAGAAGACAAAACTAAGACCAGTGAGAGAGTTTCCCGGAGGAAGGATCCAGCTCATCATGTAAATAGAGGGCAAAGTGCCATTTAGAGCAGGCCTACTATGAGCCAAGAGCCCTTCAATCCTCAGTTCCTTGAAACCTACAACTCTTATGTAAGGGAGGTTTTATTATCCTTATTGTATAGATGAGGAAAAGATGGCTCCCAGAAGCTAAAACTATTTTCTTAAGGAGCTAACAGGAGGTAGGGCTAGGCTCTTCTACTCTACACATTGTACCTGTTTTTTTTTTAGACAGAGTCTTACTCTGTCATCCAGGCTGGAGTACAGTGGTACAATCACAGCTCACTGCAGCTTAGACCTAGGCTCAAGTGAGCCTACCACCTCACCCTCCCCTGTAGTCAGGCATTTAGCACCACATCTGGCTAATATTTTTATTTATTTTATAGAGACAGGGTCTCATTATGTTACTCAGGCCCTAACATTTGAACTCCTGGGCTCAAATGATCCTCCCACCTTGGCCTCCCAAAATGCTGAGACTACAGGCATGAGCCACCACACCCAGGCTAAAACTGTGCCTGTTTTAATATGCCAGTGCCTCTACAAGTATTCTACTGAGGCCTCCCTAAATATCCCATAGTAAGAGTGACATGACACATCAAGGTGAATAGACAGAGCCCAAAGGAGTTGCTGAGTTACACTTACTTATACTCAGCAACTCAACGTTTTGGCTCTCAAGTTCATGTAAGTTTTACATACTTGATCTATTATCTTAGAGGAGTTTTCCTCTTAAGTACTAGAATAAAGTTTCCATCAAAATCTTCAAGTGAAAGTATCATTCTGGAAAAATGGTCCATGTTTATCCTGAAGCCTCCCATCTCCCTTCATATTTCCTTAGGGGCCTGCATACTCCAATATGAGAAGCTGACACTAGGCTGGCTGCTTTCCAAAAGGGAAGGGGAGAGGGAGTGAGGGAAGTGACAGGGAGAAAAGGAGAGAGGGAGGGAGGGAGGGAGGGAGGGAGGGAGGGAGGAGTTCTCTGGTACTGGAATTTTCCCACACTGGGCTGTGATATATAAGAATTCACACAAAGCAGGGGTTGAGGTTGGGCCTCAGCGACATTAACTCTTTTTAGTCTCAGAAGCATTTTGGAAATCTAATGAAACCCATTAATTCTGGCTTCGTCTATTTTGCATTGCTATAACTGAATGCCCCAGACTGGGTAACTTAGAAAGAAAAGAAATGTATGTTTTTACAACTTCAAGGTCAAGGGGCTGCATCTGGTGAGGACCTTCTTGCTGAGTCATAACTTGGTAGAGGGCCTCCCATGGCAAAAGAGCACTCACAAGACACAGCCACAAAGGGTTGAACTTGCTTTTATAACAAAACCACTCTCTTGATAATTAACCCACTACCTCAATAGTGACATCAAACCCTCATTATCTAATCACCTCTTATTAGACTCCATTTCACAACACTGTTGCATTGGGGCTTAAGTTTCTAACACATGGACTTTGGGAGACACATTGAAGCCATAGCAAACCCACTTTAACAAAAATTTTTCAGATACATGAAGCTTCCATGTTATTTTAGGTATTTGTGAACCCTCTAAGGCCTAGACCTCAGATAATATATCCCTGGATTACAAAGTCTCAAAGAGAAAATGAGACAAACTTGAGAACTCCTTCTAACTCCAAGAGTCTGTGGTCTTGTCCCAGACTCTGTTTTACTCAAACATCAGCCTTATAAAAGTGCACATAGTCTGTGGCCCATTTACTGGCCACTTTGAATGAAATGTTTATCAGCTAATGTGATAAACAAATTCAAGCTAATATGGTAATGAGCTACTGGGCATCCTTTCTCTCTCCACCCCAGATTACAGTTGGATTTCTGTTTCCTTTAGGGATATTGTCACTTCAGCTGCTTGTGGAGAGATGGAAAACAAGAAGATGTTGTAACTTCTTTTTTTTTTTTTTTT